>NC_067226.1:3128928-3433571 GCF_019924925.1 Ctenopharyngodon idella
TCAAAAAACACACACATATAGGAACTTCTCATTTCATTCATTTCTAAAATAGTTAAGTTTTATTAAGTAATATTAAATGGGGCTATATGTAAGAATTTTCATATACAAACCCGATTCCAAAAAAGTTGGGACACTGTACAAATTGTGAATAAAAAAGGAATGCAATGATGTGGAAGTTTCAAATTTCAATGTTTTATTCAGAATACAACATAGATGACATATCAAATGTTTAAACTGAGAAAATGTATCATTTTAAGAGAAAAATAAGTTGATTTTAAATTTCATGGCATCAACACATCTCAAAAAAGTTGGGACAGGGCTATGTTTACCACTGTGTGACATCCCTTCTTTTTTTTTATTACAGTCTGCAAACATCTGGGGACTGAGGAGACAAGTTGCTCAAGTTTAGGAATAGGAATGTTGTCCCATTCTTGTCTAATACAGGCTTCTAGTTGCTCAACTGTCTTAGGTCTTCTTTGTCGCATCTTCCTCTTTATGATGCGCCAAATGTTTTCTATGGGTGAAAGATCTGGACTGCAGGCTGGCCATTTCAGTACCCGGATCCTTCTTCTACGCAGCCATGATGTTGTAATTGATGCAGTATGTGGTCTGGCATTGTCATGTTGGAAAATGCAAGGTCTTCCCTGAAAGAGACGATGTCTGGATGGGAGCATATGTTGTTCTAGAACTTGGATATACCTTTCAGCATTGATAGTGCCTTTCCAGATGTGTAAGCTGCCCATGCCACACGCACTCATGCAACCCCATACCATCAGAGATGCAGGCTTCTGAACTGAGCGCTGATAACAACTTGGGTTGTCCTTGTCCTCTTTAGTCCGGATGACATGGCATCCCAGTTTTCCAAAAAGAACTTCAAATTTTGATTCGTCTGACCACAGAACAGTTTTCCACTTTGCCACAGTCCATTTTAAATGAGCCTTGGCCCAGAGAAAACGCCTGCGCTTCTGGATCATGTTTAGATATGGCTTCTTTTTTGACCTATAGAGTTTTAGCCGGCAACGGCGAATGGCACGGTGGATTGTGTTCACCGACAATGTTTTCTGGAAGTATTCCTGAGCCCATGTTGTGATTTCCATTACAGTAGCATTCCTGTATGTGATGCAGTGCCGTCTAAGGGCCCGAAGATCACGGGCATCCAGTATGGTTTTCCGGCCTTGACCCTTTACGCACAGAGATTGTTCCAGATTCTCTGAATCTTTGGATGATATTATGCACTGTAGATGATGATAACTTTAAACTCTTTGCAATTTTTCTCTGAGAAACTCCTTTCTGATATTGCTCCACTATTTTTCGCCGCAGCATTAGGGGAATTGGTGATCATCTGCCCATCTTGACTTCTGAGAGACACTGCCACTCTGAGAGGCTCTTTTTATACCCAATCATGTTGCCAATTGACCTAATAAGTTGCAAATTGGTCCTCCAGCTGTTCCTTATATGTACATTTAACTTTTCCGGCCTCTTATTGCTACCTGTCCCAACTTTTTTGGAATGTGTAGCTCTCATGAAATCCAAAATGAGCCAATATTTGGCATGACATTTCAAAATGTCTCACTTTCAACATTTGATATGTTATCTATATTCTATTGTGAATAAAATATAAGTTTATGAGATTTGTAAATTATTGCATTCCTTTTTTATTCACAATTTGTACAGTGTCCCAACTTTTTTGGAATTGGGTTTGTATTAATCACTTTTTTTTGAACTTAGAAAACGAAAACTTCCCCGGCTTCCTAGGTTGTGTATAAAAGACTGTAGACTGATTTTTTTTTTTTTTTTTTTTTGAGAAAGACTCGAGACGTTTTTTTTCTGGGGAAAAAAGGGTTCTGATGTTCATGCATGCTCCCGACAGCCTCTCTTTCCCTATCAGTGGCACATGAAATGAATGCTTATACAATGTTCAGGATAATGCTGAATGAGCCATTCTGTACTGTAATGTCAATGTGTCATGCAAAAAACTGTAATTTAAATGACCTCATCTGTCGACATGATGCCGGTGAATTGCAGAGCTAGTGCAAACATATCCATATCGCTATGATCAGATGCTTTCTTAACTGCTGTTTTCTCACTGCTGTCATTTTTGTTGTTTTGTTGTTTTGTTGTTGTTGTTTTTGTGCTCAGCACATATTTACTTAAAGGTGCAGTAAGCGATTTTTGAAAAATGCTGTTGAAAAGTTGATTGGACCGAGCACCAAAACAAACTTGTAGCCAATCAGCAGTAAGGGGCATATACACTTATGACTGGGGAGGTGAGAGAGCTCAGTGCATAAGACAGACATTAGCAGAAAAACTATAGAAAAAGAGAGATGGCAGAGAAAATACAAAAGAGGAAAAGGCCAGGGGAATATAACTTCAAAAAGAAGGGTTATGATCAGGCAACATGTAGGACCTGCGTTAATATCGGAGAAGCTTTCCAGCGCTGGAAAGACCTAAGAGAGAAGGACCCCAAGGTTGCTTTATTATATTCTCTATACGTGAGTAACGTTGGTTTTCCTGTTTCGCAGAACTAATATATGCTGTCTTTTGCATGAATATACTCATGTGTCATCTTCGCTTGTTTGTTCATTTGCATTATTATTATAAGCTTGGAACGTCTAAACCTCCACCGCCCGTTTCAAGCATCAGCTCACAAAGTGAGTCTGAAAAGTGAGATAATATATTCCTAATATATGATTTTTCTTTTGGTTCCCCTTTTAGTGATCGCTATGACCCTTTAATCTTGTCACATTTGTAAAATATTAGTTACTTGGACTGTCGTGTTATGTAGGGAGCTGTTCATGAAAACTGTGTTTGTTTTTGGGGATAGAAGGGATTACTTTGCCATCAAAGGAGTAGAAGAGCTAGATAACTATTAGACATTTGAACTTGCTTTCACTTATTGACGACATCATACCCTCGGGCGGAAGGCACAGCAGATTCCGCCATAGTCGTTGCCTGTGTTGCATAGCGTGTACAGGAATGTGGAGGCGGAGGCATCAAGATAGTGGTGTGATCCGTTTGTTTTGGTGATTTCAACTATCAACAGCATTTACTAGAAATCGCTTACTGCACCTTTAATCATCTAAAATGTCGCTCTCAGCAGCATGGATGGCGTCCAGATGTTTTTTAACAGTATATCACTGCAAAGATATTCCAAACTTCTTTTTACTTCTAAGCAAAAAACAAAAAAG
The DNA here is from genome assembly GCF_019924925.1 of Ctenopharyngodon idella. Taxonomy (NCBI): domain Eukaryota; kingdom Metazoa; phylum Chordata; class Actinopteri; order Cypriniformes; family Xenocyprididae; genus Ctenopharyngodon; species Ctenopharyngodon idella. Next base: position 3,132,117 of record NC_067226.1, read on the forward strand.
AACTTTGCGGTGAGTTTATTACCGTGGACACTGAAACACATCCAGTCTCTTGTACGTTACATGTGCATGAATGTGAGCACGAGCAATAAGTTGCTGACTGCAGTTCACTTAACGGCCACCGGTGTCATAATAACAATGGTTTCTGAATTCTACATATATCCCTTTTAAGTATTAAGAAAATACTCAAACTTGAATAACTAAGAGTTTATAGTCAGCTATAAGTATAGTCAAAATTCTCTGCCACTCTCCAAGTTATTTCAATTAATTTGAGGAATAAGCGAAAATATGAATATAAACGAGTTGTAAAAAAAAATTAAAGATGTTCATAATATTTCATATTCTATATTTACAAAACTGATGTATTTGAAACCATTTTGATGTTTAGGAACTTAAGTTGATTTTACAAAGAAAATTAAAGATGTTCATAAAAAGAAAAGGTTTAATATTTAGAAATACAAAGTAGTGAAACAACTTTGATGTTAAGAATACTACAAAAATATGAATATAAACGAGTTGTAAAAAAAAATTAAAGATGTTCATAATATTTCATATTCTATATTTACAAAACTGATGTATTTGAAACCATTTTGATGTTTAGGAACTTAAGTTGATTTTACAAAGAAAATTAAAGATGTTCATAAAAAGAAAAGTTTTAATATTTAGAAATACAAAGTAGTGAAACAACTTTGATGTTAAGAATACTACAAAAATATGAATATAAATGAGTTGTTTATACAAAAAATAAAGATATTCATAATACATAAATAATTTAATATTTAGAAAACTCTAATCTGGTGAAACAATTTTGGTATTAAGAAACAAAAAATATAAATGAGTTGTTTATACAAAAAAAGATATTTATAATACAGAAAAGATTTACTAATGTATGAAACTAATGTAGTGAAACCATTTAGATGTTTAAAAATGGAAAGACAATATTTTACAAACAAGCTGTAAGAAACTCTGTATAAGTCTTGTATTATTTTTATATATAGTAAATCTCACCTTTCCCAGGTTTAGTGTCTCATGCGGGTCTGAGAAGGCTGTGAACTCTCGAAGGCTCCCATACATGTTGACATAGCAGGGGCCAAACGTCGGAAGAAAGCCTATATTGTCATCCACTTATTGAGATAAAATGGAGGAGAGCAAGAATTAGACACAGCAGTCACCTCTAGCTTTAGGAGCAGTAAAAATAAATAGCAAATTGTAAATGTGACGAAAATGCTGTATTGTCATATCGCTTGTTGACATAGATTCAGCGGCCAATACGTTTGCCACCTTATCTAAAGACCATGGAAGAAAGCTATAGGCAACTTATAAACTACAAGTACTACAGCCCAACAAAAGGCCAAATCTGACACAGGTGTGATCTACAGGAAGGGTAGCACACATATTTAAGATCAGAGAGACACACATACTGGTGCTGTGGAAGGTCCTGGGAGGGAACTCATCTGAGTGCAGAGGGAAATAGAAGTATTGAATTGAGACACAATGAGGATAGATGAAGTGAATGATGCAGGCAGTGCAGCCGATGCCATACAACCTGACTCGTGCACATGCCTTTATTAATCACGTCTGCACCAGACATAGAGTTAGATTTGCAAACCAAATTCACTCTATGCAGCTCACAAAATACCACAACCAACTGCTAACTGCTAACATAATGAAACCAATTTCAGTTACGCTGAAATATACTACAATTATTTATTTTTTTTCCCCCAAATGCAACAATACTACAATTCTGATCTGTCATACCTCCTTGGCAGTAAAAAAAAAAGAGTAGCTAAAAAACTGTAGTAGTTTGTGTCATCCTTGTCTCTAATTCAGAGTAGAACACAAAAGCCAGTTTAACACAACACTCCCCAAAATGCAGTGTTAATGTCATTCTCTAGTTTCAAATCACATTACTCATATGATGACAATACGAATTGGTACAAAATCAAGACATCAAATCAGCAAGCAAACAACAAGTGTTTTTCTCACTTCAACACTGGAACCAGCACATTACTCAAAAAATGTGACGCCACTCAACATTGAAAATGCAATTAAAAGGTGAAGAATATTTTCTTTTGATGATACGTCATTACAACTATACAAGCTAAACAGACAGAGACTACAAATAAATTACTTCCCAAAAAATGTGGCAAACATTGTGGCACAAGCACTGCTGTGTGAGTGACTCAACATGTCAAGTTCTGGCTCAACCAATGTGATTTTTGGGAAGGACTGATTGTAATAAGCTTTTGCACTGGGAATTGACAAGATGTACCATTTTTCAGCAGTTATGTTTGATGTTGTTAGTTGTGCAGAATTAATACACTTCATCTTTAAATTCTTTAAACAGTTAGTATAGAGCAGTGGTTCTAAACCAGGGAGGGGACCAGGGCCCATGAGGGGACCTCAATAAACTTCCAAAGGGATCTCAAGATGACTCAAAATGATTTAAAATTAGACAAAACAAGCATTAAAATAAACTAAAAGTACTAAAAATCAAGATTAAAAAAAAAAAAAAAAAAGTCTTGGAAAACCTGTATGAGGTAGCCTAATTTTAAAAGTGTGATTTCTAGACTTGGAAAAGCTCTGTGGGCATTTTCAAAAATATTTCAATCATTTGTATCCTTAATCCTTTTGCAGTAAGCTACAAAACGACTTGTGAAGTCATATAAATTCATTGGTTAATAAGAGTGGGAACCCTAAAGAACATTTGGCTCTTAAAACTTCTAGAATTCTGAATTTTAATTGGAGTTGGGGGGTATCTTTGAATGTTGTCGAGGACAATAGGGGGCTTCGGAGTCAAAAAAAGGTTGAGAACCACTGATATAGAGTACAAAAATTGTAAAGCAGGACAGTGACACTCTAGATTCGATACTACCACTTAACAACAGCCTTCAATCAAACTGTATTTTTAAGCTATATTTTTGAGCAACAATTTGTACACTACAAAACAGCCTACCTTCAATATCTCCTCCAGGGGCTGAGATTTTGGACATACATAAGTGTGTAGTGCCAATAACGTCATTGTGGCTGGCACGATCCCTGAGAGAATGAGAATGGGAAGGCATGTAAGATAACATTTTAATCAGAAATAAAGCAATCCATATTAACATATGGTTTCAAACACGTGAAAGAAAAATTTAACTCACCAATCTAAAATGCGTATCCTCATCTTTTCACACATGGATGGAAACTGGAGTGAAAAACAGACTGTTAATAATTCTAATGAAGGACTTGTTAGGTTGTTCTGTGAGGTGAGTGTATGTCCTTTACCCTAATGGGCAGCGTGAGGCTCTGGTTCCACTGAGGGTTGGCGTTTTTCTCCAGAATCTTACTACTGATCTAGAGATATAAAAATATAATATCAGTACCTCTTGAGCAAATTATTAATCCTATAAAGCATGGCATATAAAATACTGTAATAGTCGAAAAAAATTTTTTTTTTTTTTTTTTTTTTTGTATACATTTTATTCAGAGGCCCAAACTGAACAAAACTATCAAATATTTATCCAATAATTTAAACCAATGAGATCTTTATAACACGATAGCAGACTACTTGCATACATTGCACTTAAATATCAGTTCTCACTCTATATCTTTCGATTTTATTGTGGGGGGGGGGACATATCATAGCCTGACGTATCATATTTGATACTCACATTTTAACCAGATTTTTTCTTTTTTTTTTTTAAAAAGATATACACTATATTGCCAAAGGTTTTGGGATGCCTGCCTTTACGTACACATAAACTGTAATGACATCCCATTCTTAATCTGTAGGGTTTAATATGGAGTTGGCCCACCCTTTGCAGCTATAACAGCTTCAACTCTTCTGGGAAGGCTTTCCACAAGGTTTAGGAGTGTGTTTATGAGAATTTTGGACCATTCTTCTAGAAGCGCATTTGTGAGGTCAGGCAGTGATGTTGGCGAGAAGGCCTGGCTCGCAGTCTCCACTCTAATTCATCTCAAAGGTGTTCTGTAGGGTTGAGGTCAGGTGCAGGCCAGTCAAGTTCCTCCACACCAAACTCGCTCATCCATGTCTTTATGGACCTTGCTTTGTGCACTGGTGCGCAGTCATGTTGGAACAGGAAGGGGCCATCCCCAAACTGTTCCCACGAAGTTGGGAGCATGAAATTGTCCAAAATGTCTTGGTATGCTGAAGCATTAAGAGTTCCTTTCACTGGAACTAAGGGACCAAGCCCAACCCCTGAAAAACAACCCCACATAATACTCCCCCTCCACCAAACTTTACACTTGGCACAATGCAGTCAGGTAAGCACCGTTCTCCTGGCAACCGCCAAACCCAGATTCGTCCATCGGATTGCCAGACAGAGAAGCGTGATTCTTCACTCCGTAGAACACGTCTCCACTGCTCTAGAGTCCAGTGCTTTACACCACTGCATCCGACACTTTGCATTGCACTTGGTAATGTAAGGCTTGGAACACCTAAATTTAATGATTTAGAGGGGTGTCCCAACACTTTTGGCAATATAGTGTATGAATAATCAAGTAAACTGCCGTTGCTAGTCCAGTAAATGTTCATCTTGAAATATTACTAAGAATAAAAAAAATGATTCCTACTTTTACTTCATAAAAATCAGTAAAGATTTTGCAGCAAAAAGACACGTATCTCAACCTGAATGGGGACATTTTTTTGAATTATACTAAAAGGCCTTTTGCTTGCTAAAAAGTATAAACTCCTTAAGATGACAAAAGGCATGTAATAGATTCTGAACAACAGCAAAGTTTTGATAATTTATAGGTCATAGAAATTTGCATATCAAATATGGGGTTTATAGGCTTGAGTCCCCATCATTAAACTAGTTACAAAGACAGAAGTACCGTTTTTCCTGCAAAGTTGACCTCCACCAATGGATCCACCAGGTTCTTTCGATTGGTTTCAAAACCAAGGAACTGTTTGACACCATCCATGAGAGCATCATCCACTGTCCGAAGAGGAGAGCACATTAACAGATGCAAACAGAAAACACACATCTACACACAGATGTGTTTGATACTCACTCTGAGGCAGATCTTCTGCCCTGTATACTCTGAGAGTAAATGAGGCGCCCCTCAGGGTAAGACCAGCTGGTCTCAACAGGTTCCCCTCTATATCCTCTTTTTCTTCCAGACCCTCTTTCTTATCCATCTAACACACAGAATTGATGTTTTCAAAAGAATGAGAGAAAACTTCCGATTCGTTAATATCCTGAATCATGCTCGATCTCCCTCTCACTTACCGGAGGTTCATCACCTGCGGCCAGCACAAACATGCTGACCTTCAAATAACCTCTGGCCCCTGCAGAAAGATCATCAGGGTCTGACAGCAGCAGCCATTTCCTGAGAATAGCATGTCCTGTTCAGTGGAATAGAAAAAAAACTATGTGTATAAAACACTTTTTAGCTTCAATTTTAGAGGCAACAAGCTTAATTGAATCTCAAAACTGACTTGTCCAGATCTAGAGGTTTGTTTGTTCTGAGACAATCAAAATAGTGCTTTGGAAAAGAGTAGTTAACATCACATTATAACTATGTGGTACTTACGGTGTTCATTATACACCAAGCCAACATCCAGCTGAAAGAGAAAACACAAAATCAGCACTATTATTAGCAAAGCCTGAAATAACAGAAACATGTCTGCTGAAAATGATAGATCTAAGAAAAAACATGCCTGTGACCAGTAAAGAAAATCAAGATAAAGATATCCTGGAACTCAGTGAAAATGAGAAACCACCAAATGAAGACATGATTAACAAGAGATGGATAGAGGGAAGAAAGATAAGAAATAAGAGCAAAGCTACCTTGAATTCTCCAATGACAGAGTCTTTCCGTAGTGACTTGGAGTCAAATACCTTGAAACGGACATAGATAAGATAACTGCAGGTTTGTGTTAAATAAAAATAACAACAGCATTAATAATGACAATAATATAACTTACGGTTATAAATATAGGTTCATCAAAAAGATCTGAAGGTTTCTCATAGAAGTTTAGAAAGAAAGTCTGAAAGGAAAGAATATATTCATATAATTACATTTCAGCATTTACTCAATTATTTACATTTTTTCTCCCAGAGTGATAAAACAGGAAAAAATAGTTACCTCATCAAAAAATGGATTATTGCCCTTCCTGATGCGTGTTCTCTTCGTCTGTCCTCCAACTGTAACCTTGACAACTGGTTTAATGTTGACACCAGGGAGCTGTCTTCCCTCAATGATGCGCAGCCGTACCTAAAATTAACGTACAATAAATGAATGTTTCTAGACTTTTGTAATCAAAACCACTCAGAAATACATCAGCTAACAATGGCATTAAAGCACTTTTAAACTTATCTTTGGATAAAAACTTTGCTAAATGCCTAAATTGGTAGTTCTCAACTGGTTTTGCAAGTTTTCATCAAATGGTGACCCAGTATCAAAATTCTTCATGATACAAAAACATCCTTAAATTGAAAGAGTGAAATTTTATTATACATTTTATAATAATTATTATCTGTATTATTGTTATTGCTTATAATTATACTTAGTATTAATAATGAAATTCAGCAAGGCTCTACCAAATTAATTTTACTATTGTTTTGTTAGTTGGATTTTAATATTTTTATTTACCTTTTTTCTTTCACAAATCTTTCATTTGAGCTGAGAACCACTGTCTAGTCTAGTCAAAGGTTTCAAAATCTAAATTAAATTCTTGGTTATTCTTGGATCTATTCTGCAATCCAATGTTTAGATGAACAGACTTTCTTGCCTGGAGCAAATGAGCAAGTAGCCAAAATAGCCAAAATAAATGTTTGACTTACTGCACAGTACTTTACATTACCACAAGGTGGCCCTATTTTCAAAGTAGAAGCATAGAGTGAAAATGACAATGGCTAGAGTGGACACTGGACAGTGATTGTCATGTGATACAGATACTGTACATTTAATTAGGTAGTCCATTCTGTACTGAGTAATAAGAAAATTAAACTATTAAACGCTTTTTACAATTTATAGACGTTTTAAGTCTATTAAAGTCTATCTTGTTGTTAGAATCTGCTTGACCGGCACAAATATAAAAAAAAAAATATATAAAAAAAAAGTTATATTGTCAGACGTCTATAGAGACTAGCCACACATGACAAAGCAATTGTAGATTCATAGACACATACAGAGATGCACACCCAAACAAAGATTCATACTCATATACACACCTGGAGGTCCTGGGGTTTGTCAGAAAGGGGGGATTTGTTTCCGTGGCGTTTCTTTTTTTTAAGGCCATGGTTAAAGTTTGGTGGAGCCTTTTTGGGTGGTGCTGTAGGGGCCCCGATGTCCTGCCCCTGTGGCCCTGGAGTAGGTTCAGGCTCCTCCACCACCTCCATCATCAGCATGCTCTCAGTGTCCTCCTCGCCCAAAGTGTCCAATGAGAAAACTGCGCAGTCATATACACAGGTCAAATGAATCACATCGCACAAATGTAATGTCATACTGATGCAGCCCTTAGTTAACAAATATTAGTGAAATCAAAGCAATGAAACTCTTGCATCCTCTAACAGGGAACTCACAGTACATGTGTGTAGGAATGGGACCTATATATTATGTTAGTAGACTGACCTGTAACTGTGTCCAGCTCCACTGGGGTGTGCTGGGCCTCTGGCTGTGGAGGAGGCTGGAAGATGGGTGCCATCCCTGGAGGAGGGATGTAGGAAACCTGCAGGGTTACTGTGGCCTGGCAGAGGAAATACAGATTGAAGATATTTTGACACTTCTCAGAAAGAGTGAAGAAAAGAGCACAAGATCTGCAATGATGCAACAACAATGTAAAAATCAGCAACAAATAACTATTTCCAAAAATAAGTATTTGCTGTAATAAAACTCACAGTTGCAACTCTGATATTTTCTCATCATATCACAGTCTGTCGTCAGTTATTCCTGAATACATTTATTTGTAATCTAGTAGATTTATTATTATTCAAAATGATAGATGTGGGGTGTATTGATCCAGATGGAATTATATTTATTATTCATACGCCTACAGGAAACAAACACATGTAGTGTACATCTCCAATATACAATAACCTGAATATACTAATAGATGATAGATGTACTATCACTATCACAGATTCACAGCACTAATGTATACTATCATACAAAAGTTTGGGCTCAGTAAGAGTTCTTTTTAAAAAAAAAAAAAAAAAAAAAAAAAAAAGGATGCATTAAACTGATCAAAAGTCACAGAGACATTTTTATTTCAGATTAGATTACTATTTCAAATAAATTATGTTCTTCTGAACTTCATCAAAAATGTTTTACAGTTTCCACAAAAATAAGCAGCTGGAATGTTTCAAAATCATCATATTAGAATAATTTCTGAAGGATCATGTGACACTGAAAATTCAGCTTTGCCATCACAGGAACAAATGACATTTTAAAATATATTAAAATAGAAAACAGTTATCTTAAAATGTAATAATATTTCATAATATTACTGTTTTTACTGTATTTACGGTCAAAAAAATGCAGCCTTGGTGAGCATAAGAGACTTCTTTCAAAAATATATTTAAAAAAATCTTACAGAGCCCAAACTTTTGAACAGCAGTGTACTAATAGATTGCCTGTAAACACATACAGGGCCCTGTCTGTTATTCACCACATACACACACACACATTTACATCACAATGCTCATACAATGCTACATACAGTGGCAAGAAAAAGTATGTGAACCACTTGCAGAATCTGTGAAAATGTTAATAATTTTAACAAAATAAGGGAGATAATACAAAATGCATGTTATTTTTTTATTTAGTACTGTCCTGAGTAAGATATTTTACATAAAAGATGTTTACATATAATCCACAAGACAAAAAAAAAATTAGCTGAATTTATTAAAATGACCCCATTCATAAGTATGTGAACCATTGATTCTTAATACTGTGTGTGGTTACCTGGATGATCTACGACTGTTTGTTTGTTTTGTGATGGTTCTTCATGAGTCCCTTGTTTGTTCTAAGCAATTAAACTGAGCTCTGTTCTTCAGAAAAAATCTCCAGGTCCTGCAGATTCTTCAGTTTTCCAGCATTTTTTGCATATTTGAACCCTTTACAGCAGTGACTGAATGATTTTGAGATCCGTCTTTTCACACTGAGGACAACTGAGGGACTCAAACACAACTTTTAAAAAAGGTTCAAACATTCACTGATGCTCCAGAAAAAAAAACATGATGCATTAATAGATGGGGGGTGAAAACATTTGGAATTTGAAGATCAAGGTAAATTGTATTTAATTTGTCTTCCGGGAAACATGCAAGTATTTTCTGTTGCTTCAGAAGGGCAGTACTAAATGAAAAAAAAAAATGATATTCAAGTGAAATAAGAAAAATTTGGACCTCTTCATCCTGTTGAAAAGTTTTCACCCCCCGACTCTTAATGCATCGTGTTTCCTTCTGGAGCATCAGTGAATGTTTGAACCTTTTTTAATAGTTGTGTTTGAGTCCCTCAGTTGTCCTCCATGTGAAAAGATGGATCTCAAAATCATTCAGTCACTGCTGTAAAGGGTTCAAATATGCAAAAGATGGTGGAAAACTGAAGAATCTGCAGGACCTGGAGGATTTTTTCTGAAGAACAGAGCTCAGTTTAACTGCTCAGAACAAACAAGGGACTCATGAACAACCATCACAAAACAAAAAAACAGTCATAGATCATCCAGGTAACCACACACAGTATTAAGAATCAATGGTTCACAAACTTTTGAACTGGGTCATTTTAATAAATTCAGCTATTTTTTTGTCTTGTCGATTATATGTAAACATCTTTTATGTAAAATATCTTACTCAGGACAGTACTGAATAAAAAATAACATACATTTTGTATGATCTCTCTTATTTTGTTAAAATTTTGCACATTTTCACAGATTCTGCAAGTGGTTCACATACTTTTTCTTCTAACTGTACATATACATATTACAATTCAGCAAAAACACATACACCTAATGTTCATTTATTTATTTTTGTCTTATTTATCTCAAAAGATATTAAGCACCTAATCAACCTTCTTCTTTCTGTTGCAAGTCTATCTCTGTTTTCCCTTTTTTTCCTCTTAGTTCATTATTTTGTAGCATTTTGTATCTGTATATTATTGCTAAATGTCAAATTTCTTGAAAAATTACTTGATTTATTACTTGATTTATTATACAAGGTCCTAAATGAAGATGTAGCTTTTTTTGGGAGGGGTGGGAAAGAAAAGCTAAATGCTGGAGTTGTTTTTGAGATTAGACCGGCGTCAGGGTGATACCTTATAAAGTACTTTCCTGAAATTATTTCCGGATTCAGCTATTTCAAGAGAACACGGATGCAAAGGAGCTAAGAAAACCAACTCCACCTTTCCCTCTACTTCTTTTCGTTCTCTGTCGCCCAACGTCAACCTACACGCATACTTAACCACACAATTCCAGGAAGTGGCACTCTGTTGTGTAAGAAATAGCCTTGTAGTATTTCTTCAAAATATATTTTCTTAAATTACATGAGGGACAGGGGTGACATGAGTTTGAGATTCAAGTGAGGTACAGACTGTGGTAGACATGAACCTGGGATGTTGCTACCAACAATGAAGGTCCAGGCTGCATGTAGTTCCATCATTCAACTTAAACATAAACGTGATAGACAATGTAAAATGAAATGTGAAGACAAACAGAGAAACACACCCCTGTGCTGTTCCTTTTGGTGTCTACCAGGGACACAGTGAAATTAGCAGCTAGGTTTGGAGAGTTGAGCACATCTCGAAGAGCTACTCGACACTCCCCCAGAAACCTGTGAAGATACACAAAGGGCTTAACAACTGTCATGCTATTTAAAGGTGAGGATTAACAATCTGATGCCAAGAAATAAAAATACACACACAGACATGTCTGGTTCGCTATTTTTATGGGGACTCTCCATAGACGTAACAGTTTTTATACTGTACAAACTGTATATTCTATCCCCCTACACTAACCCTACCCCTAAACCTACCCATCACAGAAAACTTTCTGCATTTTTACATTTTCAAAAAAAACTCATTTAGTATGATTTATGAGCTTGTTTACGCATGGGGACCTCCATTTAGGTCCCCACAAGTCTGTGCGCATTCAGGTCCCCACCAGGATAGAAAAACTTGTACAGACACACACACACACATACAGAGACAGACAAACAGTTACTAAAGTTAAAACAATTGTGACACATGACTAGGCATCTGACCCTGAGTGACAGATTTTTCAGTGTCTGGCCAGCTTTTCTAAAAATTGCTGTTCTTCTGTTGCTTTCTGAGGCTCAGATAAGGTTTGAAAGGAAAGAGAAGACATGACAAACCACCCTGAGTCACTTCCTGGGCATTCCCCTCAATCCAATTGGCTTTTCCTTCCTTTTCTTTCCCTCTTCTCCTATTACTTTATTCCATCATTAAAGTGACAATATTTCACCCAAAATTCTGTTATGCTAACATGTGACCGTGGACCACAAAACCAGTCATAAGGGTCAATTTTTGAGATGTATGCATAGCTGAATAAATAAGCTTTAAGGATAGGATAGGACAATATTTGGGCGAGATACAACTATTTGAAAATCTAGAATATGAGGGTGTAAAAAAAATCGAAATATTTAGAAAATCGCCTTTAAAGTTGAAGTCCTTAGCAATGCATATTACTTACAAAAAATTAATTTTTGATATATTTACATTAGGAAATTTACAAAATATCTTCATTGAACATGATCTTTACTTAATATCCTAATGATTTTTGGCATAAAAGAAAAAATGATCATTTTGACCCATACAATGTATTTTGGCTATTGCTACAAATATACCCATGCAACTTATGACTGGTTTTGTGGTCCAGGGTCACATATAGTATTCACTGACACTATTATCATCTCTGTTATATATTTGTGTGTAAGCATTTATTAAGTATGTAGTGTATCACATTCACATGACATTTTGAGCTTATGAACAGTCTATAAATTATAAATAAATTTTACTAGGTCTAACATTGATGTTAACATTAAGAGTTAAAAGACAAAACACAATTTCAGGTCTAACGATGAAAAAAGATTAATTAATTAGAAAAAAAGAATATTAGAAAAATTAAGCGAAAGTGACACAGGATGAAACTACATTTTAAAATACATTTAAATAGAAAACAATTATTGTAAAGTATAATAATATTTCACAAAATTAGTTATTACTGTATTTTTGATTAAATAAATGCAGCCTTGGTGAGAATAAGTTATATAGCTTAGAAACTAAAAATGTAAAAGTGTCAGAGTGGGATTCTGAAGTAGACTCAAAGACTGTAAGATGTACTATAGATACTAATGTGATAATATAGAGTGTAAAGTCTATGAATTTAAAAAGCTCATTAGGATGACATTCACTACCTTTATAGATGTACAAAATGGCCTAAAAGATTTAGTATGTCCTACAGTATATCTGTCACGATTGAGTCAACTGCACCAGATCTCCCGAACCGCCGGAGGGAGCCGTCACCGGAGTATTAGTTGACATTGGACTTCATTTCCCATTCACCCACATACCTGGGACTGATTACGCTTGCACCTGCCAACAATCATCTCCACGCACTCTCACTATAAAGCTCTCACTCACACTCAGTCTTTTGCGAAGTCTTGATTAGCCACGGTTGTTATTTCTGAGCGGTTTATTCCTGATTGTTGTTTTGTTGCTGACTTGGACTATACTTTGGATTGTGATTCTTGCTGCCTGTCCCGACCTCTGCCTGTTCATTGTTTACCCCTGCCTGCCGCCTGCCTTGACCCTTTGCCTGTTACTGTTTATGCTGTCTGCCGCCTGCCATGACCCTCTGCCTGTTTCCTGGTTTATGTCATCTGTATTGTCTGAGTTACTGAATAAACTGCAAATGGATCAATACACTTCTGACTCGTCACAATATCAGCCTAATTTCATGGTGATTAAATACAGAAAAAGGCCAGTTAGAAACCATTTCTGGTCATGAGGAGGATGTGGCTGTTTACCACATTCTGCACTTATGCCACTAGTCATTTAAACAATGGTGCATTCCATAAATTCTACAGCTCTCCCAACTGAATTGTTAAGCAATTGTTTCATGTTGGCAGATAAGTTGCTTTTGCGTAATATTCTGAGAGACACATTCTTACATTCTCATGAACCGAAAGAAAAAAGATGAGAGAGAGAGACCTTACCTATTTCTGCCCATTTTCTCATGGTCCTTGACAACAACATGAAGCTCTGCTGCAGAATCTAAAGGAACTCCCTTCAAGTCCCACTCAAAGCCCTGGAAGAAAGAAAAGGGAATGATGGAAAAGAAAGAGAATAATGACTTGGAAATTTATAAAGCTCATTATGGTAACAACAAGTGTTAGTGTTTAACTCAGTTAGATGTAAGAAGCAATTTACCAACCTCGTTCCAGACAGGATTGACATTATTTTTGATGACTTTGGTCTTCTTTTTTGTCCCTACAAGAACATGAAAAAAGGAAGAGTACAGTCAGTGTGTTTGTCATTAAGAGATATGCACTACTGTTCAAAAGTTTCAAAATAAAAGAAAGATTTGAAAAACTATTTGAGCAGGGAGACATCTTTTCGGATCGGGGCATATGAGGACAGTGTAACTGACGTAATTTTCTGCAGTGGCTGGCCTCCAATAAATCCGTGATGAAAATGTTTTAGTGAGAGGAAGATGGACAATGGGTACTAACTTCCACCTGACAAATACAGATGAAAGATTTCCACAGGGACACAGATTAGGCTTGACATTGAGCCTGAATTGGTGAAGGACAATTTATAGCTGATCTAATGAGCAGACACACATTGTGTGTTTGAGACCTCTTGCTACATACAGTAGTCACATGCACAAACAAGTATACCAACAGTATGGTATATCTATTGTATCCATGCAAATCACCACTGGTCTGTCACGCTATAAAGTGTTTTAGGAGGAGTTTCCTGTTTTGATTGTAGATGTCAAGAGGTGTGAATAAACCAAAAACAATCTCCTTTTGTAGATATTCCCTCAGTGGCATTGTGGGAAAACTCTCTTCGCCTTCCTGAAATAGACGTGGAGCCAGAAGAGGACAACAAAAGATTGAGGAAAAAGGCAAACACTGGCATGCTGTGACATCCTTAACCAGAATGCGATGGAAACTGACTGGAAAGTAACCATCTAACCCTCAAAGTCTTGGGCTTTTTTGGTGTAGAATTCAAAAACACATTAGATTATAGTTGATGGGTGGAGACAATCTGAGTAATAGCCAGGAAACCGGACCTTTGATAAGTATGAGTTAAAAATAACAAGACTGAGATATCTTCATAAACCCGACACAGAAGGCAGCAACACAGAAGGCACAATCCATATACAATGTAATGTACTAATCAATGTCATCAGTACATGTTAATACCAGTTACACTTTTATTAACTTATTATATTTTTAAAATTAGCCTTCACCTTTTTTGACTGGGTCTGCCTTGATTATGAAGCATTATACTTGTCAGTCATGTATTTGTATTATATTTCACGTTTTGGTGTATAACTCCATTGCTCTTTACTCATCTTTTCGAAATGTATGTGTGACGCGTCAGTTGAAGATATCTATGAAGTCGCTGCAGATCTTAAATAGTATTTAGACTAGTCAAATGTATAGATATATCTCGAATTGAATTTCTTACTAGCAATTATAATTGCAGATATCTCTAATTATCATTGTGACTAGTCAAATTATAATTATGACTCCTCAAAAATACAATTGTAACTACCTAAAATATATTTATGAAAAGTCAGACCATAATTGTATATGCCAATTTCATCTGCCATAGTGTGAGCGCTCTGTGGACTGTGTGAAAAAGGTTTCTGTTTACAACGTGTTGCATTGTAGCCAATCACAGGCCTGTTTGTTGAGCGTATGAATGCAATGGCCAATCATAGGTGTTTAAAGGAACACTATGTAGCGGTTAAAAAAAACAAACATGTATTTTGCAAAAGAACATTACTTTGGGTGTGCTTCGAATATGGTTATCCTACTGCTCATAAAACATTCACTACTAGGCTGAAAGGGTTAGTTCACCCAAAAATGAAAATTCTGTCATTAATTACTCACCCTCATGTCATTCCACACCCCAAGACCTTCGTTCATCTTCGGAACACAAATTAAAATATTTTTGATAAAATCCGATGGCTCAAGACAGGCCTCCATTGCCAGCAATGTCACTGAACCTCTCAAGATCCAAAAAGGTACTAAATACGTCATTAAAACAGTTGACGTGACTACAGTGGTTCTACAATAATTTTATGAAGCGACGTGAATACTTTTTGTGAATAAAAAAAAAAATAAAAATAACAACTTTGATCAACAAGTCCTTCTCTTCCGTCTGGGCCTCTGACGTGCACTCACGAAAGCACTACAACGCATGCGCAGGAAGATGACGTAGAAGCCGGCATTCTGACATAAGACCTGGAAGCGCGGCACAGTGTTTGCAAGCAGAGGAAGACGCGCTGTATGTAAGCTATTGAATTCTACATTGATTGTGCTTTAGGTCTTGGTGTAGTGTTTAAAATGGTGCTAAAATGTGCATTTACTGGATTCCCGAAACCGCGAGAAACGAATAAGAGTACGTAAAAGTGCCTTACCAAAGCCGCGAAATGAATGGCTTATCTTTCACCATTTCCCATCGAATTATTCTGAGCGACTGAAGCTATGGCTGCTGGCTGTTCATCAGGACGTTGATTTACCACTTCGATATGTCAACAAATGAATTTTTCACCAGACGACTTCAAACCAGGTCAAGGAAACACTCGACGACTTCTGAAATCAACAGCTGTGCCCAGTCGAAGACTGTTTATGTACAGAACGCTTCTTCCTCTGCTTGCAAACACAGTGCCGCACTTCTGGGTCATTTGTCAGAACGCCGGCTTCTACATCATCTTCCCGCGCACGCGTTGTGGTGCTGTCATGAGCGCACATCAGAGGCCCAGACGGAAGAGAAGAACTTGTTGAACAAAGCCTTTATTTTTATTTTATTTTTTTGCGCACAAAAAAGTATGCTCGTCGCTTTATAAAATTATTGTAGAACAGCTGTAGTCACGTCAACTGTTTTAACAACTTCTTTAGTACCTTTCTGCATCTTGAGAGGTTCAGTGACATGGCAATGGAGGCCTCTCTGAGCCATCGGGTTTTATCAAAAATATCTTAATTTGTGTTCCGAAGATGAACGAAGGTCTTAGGGGTGTGGAACGACATGAGGATGAGTAATTAATGAGAATTTTCATTTTTGGGTGAACTAACCCTTTAAGAGATAGAACCAGTTTACATGGAAAGGATCTCAAGCTGACTAGCAAAAGGTGTTACTGTAGCTAATAGACATGGCACTTTATTGAAAATAAATTCCAGCACAGCGCTACAACAAACCATAATGAACTGAGCCTTCACAATAGATAATGCTTCACAATGAACTACACATGGAACTTTATCTGTTCAATGAAATACCTTACTCACCTGTTGAGTAATAAAAACACGGTCTCCGCGTTGCTTTTACAACATTTCAAACCCCTCAGTACTCGCTAGGGGTGTAACGGCACATGAATTCGTCCCGAACCATCATGGTTCAGTGCATTCAGACGACAAACACAATAACTCCAATCCAGAAGGGGAAGCGTCGAAGTAGCCAGACTTTTCTCTTTTTATGGATATGACGAGACGCGCACGGGCGAGTGGCGTATTTTGTTACTGCTTTTTTATTTAATATTTTTTAATGCAATGCTTACTTATTTAAACTATATTTAAAGGCTACATGCTAATGTTTTAATGTATTATTTATGAATAGCATTAATAATCAAATATTTTAATGTATTTAATATTTTTATTTTCAAATAGTTAAATAAGAAAATAAAATAGTTGCAATAGTGTTCTCTATGGTACCGAAACAGAGGTACAGAGAACTGTAAAATTTTACTGCTATTGGTACTGGCCACTGAAATTTTGGCATTGTGACAACACTAGTTTGTATTAAACACAATCTAGATCTCATCTCTGGATGCAGGAGATACTGATGCCATTTCAGATTTGCCATTTTGTCACTCAGTTAAAGTTGGTTGTCAGCAATGGCAACAGCCTACGTTTCTCTGTACAAAGTCTCATGCTGTATCTCTCTCTTGCGCAGTCTGCATATATTGTTGCTTACTCAGAGCTCAAACTAAGGACTCTGGCAGTTGGACCAGGAGGATAATTTGCGCCTGTGATGTCTATAAATGGAGATGGTATTTGATACCGTGCCTGAGGAAAAAAACACTTACTGCAGCTACTTGTATGTCTTCCAGTCCCATCCCCTCTCCCTAACATTCACATACACCGGAAGACATACTGTACACACACACAAACATAATTAAGAAAACACAAGATTGTTCTGATTAGAATAGAATCAGACTAGTTAGTAAAGTGGCAGCAATCTGAAAATAAAACCAAAGATGCTCATCTATAGAATTATTAGAACAAAGTAAAGGGAAAAACAAAAAATAAAAAGGTGACCCCAAATGTCACAACTACAAGCCCTAAAGCCATGACCTACTCTTTGTTCAAGTCAGAATAAAGGCCAGGACACATAATTTTCCTTCAATTGTTTGGTGTCTTTGTTTATAGAGTGGATAGAGTGACTCAGTATCTGTTTCTGACAGAATGAGGGGAAGCCTTTACATCACATGACAAAGAGGTGGAAAAAGAGATGACCCTCAGTAATGATACGGAAGTTCACAACTGTTATACACTATCGGTCAAAAGTTTGGAAACATTAGTATTTTTAATGTTTTAGAAAGAAGTCTTTTCAGCTCTTCAAGGCTTAATTTATACAGAAAAAATACAGAAAAAAACCCAGAAATATTGTGAAACATTATTACAATTTAAAATAATGGTTTTCTATTTTAATATACTTTAAAATTTAATTTATTCCTGTGATCAAAGTTGAATTTTCAGCATCATTACTCCAGTCTTAAGTGTCACATGATCCTTCAGAAATCATTCTAATATACTGATTTATTAAATCAGTTAAAAGTTAAAAATAAAAGTTAAAAACAAAATAACAGCATTTATTTAAAATATAAATCTTTTTTAACAATATACACAGCCGTTCAAAAGTCTGGGGTCAGCAATTTTCTTTCTTTCTTTCTTTCTTTTTTTTTTTTTTTTAAAGAAATGTATACTTTTATTCAGCAAGAATGTGTTAAATTGATAAAAAAAAAAAAAGTGATAGTAAAGACTTATATTGTTAGAAAAGATTTCTATTTTGAATAAATGCTGTTCTTTTTAACTTTTTATTCATCAATGAATCCTGAAAAAATTATCGCACGTTATAAAAAATATTAAGCAGCACAACTGTTTCCAACATTTATAATAACTGAGTATCAAATCAGCATATTAGAATGATTTCTGAAAGATTATGTGACTGAATACTGGAGTAATGATGCTGAAAATTCAGCTTTGTATCACAGAAATAAATTATATTTTAAAGTATATTAAAATAGAAAACCATTATTTTAAATTGTAATAATATTTCACATTATTACTGTTTTTTCTGTATTTTTGATCAAATAAATGCAGGCTTGATGAGGAAGAGCAACTTCTTTCTAAAACATTAAAAATACTAATGTTTCCATACTTTTGACCGGTAGTGTATATGACAAGCTATGAAATAACGTGCATGGAAAAGGGGGTTTAAGGAATCTTTCCAACAAAATTTAAATAAATGTAATGAACAAAAATGAATAAACAAAGTAACAAGAGAATGAATAAACAAACAAACAAATGAACAAATCAGTGTTAATGTTAACTAAAACTTGTTAACTAAAACAAAAGTATTAAAAATGGTTTAACTGAAATAGTTTAAATAAAATCAAATATAAATATTAGATGGAAAACTTAAATGACTAAAACAAATTAACTGAAATGAAAGTAAGTTTTAAAATAATTAAAACTGAAATAAAAATAGAAATAATAGAAATAGAAATATAACAAAAGACAAACACAAAAAACTAAAACTTAAACTAAAATTAAAATGAAAACTAAAATAAAAAATAAAAGCTAATTCTAAATATTAATGAACACTATAATAATGCTAAAAAACACTGAAACGAATGAATGAATGAATGAAGATATTGAAGATATTGATAACAGATAACCAAATTAGCGTTGCAAAAGTATGCAACTCTCTTTGTAAAAAAAAAAAAAAAAAGTATCCACATGAAATTTAGAAAATCTGTTTTCCTTGATATTGACCAAAACAGTTTGCCAAGATAATGATCACCAGTGATCTGCTAAATAACACAGGCAGGAACTGCATTGTTTCTCTGAGCATCCTGCAAAAGCATATCAGAAAATAACTAAATGAAGTCATACTCAAAACAAACCTCAACTTTATTAACTTAATATTTATTAACTTAATTATAATCATATGATTTTGTTGATTGTAATAATTGTGAATCAAATGGGATCATGATATAAGAAAGAAATTGAAGGATTTTGTTGCCATGGAAACTTGGAATACAAAAACACTTCAAGCTCATCAATCCCACACGCTCACAAACGCATGTTCCTGTACATCCCTGTGCTAGAACAGGAAGCATGGAACAATGAGAGGAACTGCCACTCAGTTTGCAAGGTAGTCTACAAGTGTACGTTACATTCATTCATTCAACACAAGAACTTATACAATTTTTAACAGAGCTCAGATCTATCCAGAAATCAAGATTATCTAGCATTTTCCAGTGATGGCATCACTCTGCAATTGACTATAATTATCTATTAATCTATCTAGAGCAAAGTTATCAAAACATTTGTCATATACTTGGCAGAAATCTGCTATCTTTACCTCTCAAAAATCAATGTCAGATTGACAACTCTACAGGAAATTATTTCAACATTAATTGTGTAAAATAAATTGTTAGTAAGGGTGAACACTTCCAAAATTCTGCTCCCGTGTTCCTATTCCAGTTTGAAATTAAAATTCCTGATAATTTAACATAAGCATCCACAATTAGCATCCATCTACCCTGAAAGAGTCTTAAAGACTGAATTCTGAAGATCTTACTTCTTCATGCCCCTAAAAAAGCCGGTCAATCATGTTTTTGGTGTCAATTCTTACCTCTGAAAGTGATGCTAGCAAGTGGGTCACTATGCCTCTCCCCCTTTTCTACATTTCTCAAGTTGGTTGCCCTCTGTAGCAAACACCTCAACATGCTGCCTTGATGGCCAAACTCTCCAACAAGAAACAGGCCAAACTACCATCAGACTACAGAAGAGGGACAGATCCCGGCAGGCAGGACCCCCGCAAAAGTTGCTCTGAAGATAAATGCGTCTTGTGATCTTTAGGTCCAAAGCTGAAGTTGAGCGTGATATCCAGAATGGAATGTATCAGGAGTTGCATAAGCTCACCACTATCCTGAGAAAATCAATTTTTGTCCTTGATAAGGCGTCTGAATTGATAAACGAGTCTCGCAATCTTCCCTTACGAGCGCTTCTTACATGTGTACACAGAGACTGTCATGTAGGAACTTGTGGAGCCAAGCTTACTCTGGACCACACTTTCCTCTCCAGTGACCCAGCCCATAACTCAAGAGGAAATTTAAACATTTCCTGCAGCTTGTTCTTCTCTCTCCTCATCTATCTTTTCTCTTGTGCTATTTTACTTTTCTTTATATATAAAAACCTTAAAGAATATAAAATCTCTTTAAGTTTTAAAAAATTGCATAATGCAGTGATCCACATCTTGTAACAATTAATGTAAGCAAAGGTATTTAGGGATTTAATGGTACCGGTAATAGCCATCAATAATAAAATCCACTTATTTAGGTACTTATGCACATTAGTTTATCATAGAGAGTTATTATATTATGTCAGTACTACTATACTTCTCAGTCTCTATGGTCTCTGTGTAGGCTTGTTACTTAGCTGACATTTCCAGGCGAGGAGCACCACCTACTGCCATGACTCAGTCAGATTACTGAAGCCTGAATCCTCATCTCCCTGAATCTTAAAGCTTGTTTTGTTTTAAGTTAAAATACTTTCAACTATCTTTAATATGTAGAGACAACTATAAGTTGATTTAGCTGAAAAAGAACACACCTTTATAGAGCCTCCTATAACCAGCATGACACAGCAAGAGTGGCTAAGCCAATGGTGTAAGTTTGGGGAGAGACTCTCTGTTTGTTCGACCAATAGCAGATGGAGGGAATGTTCACGAAAGTGTGGTCTTATTTTTGCAATACAGTTTGTTCATGCTATCCTACACTACCATTGAGCTTACATCATCAATCCATAAAAAATGCTGATATGGATTAAGATGTTATGCTAAATTTACACTTCAAGGGTGGCACAGAAGTGCTTCTGAAGTGGCATTTACGTCTGGCTTTTATCCACCATTGCGTCTTTACACTTACACAAGCACAGACCAGCCTTAAAGGGTTAGTTCACCCAAAAATGAAAATTCTGTCATTAATTACTCACCCTCATGTCATTCCACACACGTAAGACCTTTGCTCATACTCGGAACACAAATTAAGATATTTTTGATGAAATCTGAGAGGTTTATGACTCATCCATAGACAGCAATATAATCAACACTTTCAAGGTCCAGAAAGGTACTAAAGACATCATTAAAATAGTTGATGTGACTGCAGTGGTTCAACCTTAATGTTATGAAGCAACAAGAATACTTTTTGTGCGCAACAACAAAAATAACAACTTTTTTCAAAAATATTCACTTACGCTGTTTACTTCAGCAGTACGACGCATGCGTGTGATGCTGATGCAGGAGCCGGCCAATAATGAGTCAGCGTTCTGACGTAGAACCTGGAAGTGCTGAATGTAAACAGCATATGAAAATGACACGGAAGAGAAGATATTGTTGAATAAAGTCATTATTTTTGTTTTGGTTTTTCCCACAAAAAAGTATTCTTGTCACTTTAGGGTTGAAATTAGGGTTGAACCACTGCAGTCACGTTGACTTTTTTAACAATGTCTTTAGTACCTTTCTGGACCTTGAAAGAGGTGGTTTAACTGCTGTCTATGGAGGAGTCAGATACCTCTCGGATTTCATCAAAAAAATCTTAGTTTGTGTTCCAAAGATGAACAAAGGTCTTACGGGTGTGGAATAACATGAGAGTGAGTATTTAATGACAGAATTTTCATCTTTGGGTGAACTAACCCTTTAACTCGGCTGTGTAAAGACGTCTAAAGATATAGGAATGATTTACAGGAGATTTAGTCAAAACAGGTCTTTAAAACCTCAGCAATAAAAGATGCAATAACAAAACAGTGCGGATCAAACCAGTAAAACTGAGAACACACAATTATAAAACACACATATTGGTCTAATATTATGATTTACTGTAGCACTTTAATATAGCCATCTCTGATTGTGCCTGCTGGTATATGATTGCCTCATGACTACAACAACTACAAACCATCTATTGAGCAAACAAACTGCATTCCCCAAGAAACACAGAGGGTACAGAGGGTATAAACCCTGAGGGTGACTAAACTCCTACGTGTGTCTTTGAGAGATTCAGGTCAATGTACTTGATTAAGAGAAAATATTGCACAGACAGCTGTTTGGTTAACCAGGATCAGAAATATACAGTTCAAAAGTTTGGGGTTGGTAAGATTTTCAATGTTTTTGAAAGAATGCTCTTATGCTTTTTGGCTGCATTTATTAAAAAGATACAGTAAAAACAGTAATATTATGAAATATTACTACAATTTTAAAAACTGTTTTCTATTTTTATATATTTATTGTATTCCTGTGATAGAAAAGCTGAATTTTCAGCATCATTACTACAGTCTTCAGTCTCATGATCCTTCGGAAATCATTCTAATATGCTGATTTGGAGCTCAAGAAACATTTCTTATTATTGTCAATGTTAAAAACAGTTGTGCTGCTTAATATTTTGTGGAAACCATATTCAATTTTTTCAATATTGTCTTTACTGTCACTTTTGATCAATTTAATGCATGCTTGCTAAAAACAAAAACAAAACAAAAAAGCATTGATTTCTTTTTTAAAAATCTTACTGACTTTTGAATGGTAGTGTATTTTTTTTTTTTAAATATGATGTTTTTGTCTTAATATTATAGTATCATCAAGATGATACTATTTACAAAAAAAGAAAAAGAAAACAAAGAAACCAACCAACAGAACACCTGGCTGACATAAGAGGAGCCTCTCTGATCCATCTCATGAATTATGGGCCCCTAAAAGCTTTGAACGTAAAGCAAACAGGAGCCCCACATTGAATCAAACTGTGATGACATAGCATCTCTTAGAAACACAGAGCAGCTCTGCAGCACTCATTCAAACACGCATATTCCAAGTGCAACAGGACACCCATAAATATACACAAGAGAGAGAGAGACTGCAACTGCTTTTCCAATAATAGCACGCTTGATGGAATGTGGAAAGTAGGAAGACTGACAACAAGGCAGTGAAAGAGAGAGAATAACTGTGATTGTGCAGAAAAGAAAATGCCATTCTAGGCAAACTCTCTCTACAACATATTTTATATAAAACCCCTTACTAATTTACCCTGGTCTGGCTCCTACCTTCATAAGTGACGGTGCAGTAGGCATCGCTAATGTCCTCATCATGCGTCAGCACATTTCCGGCACACAGGATAAACACACGCAACATGGGTGGACAGTGGTTACAGCAGGGTCAGCTCAGCTACTAGTAACACTTGAGAATCACAATACAGCTCACCGTGGTCCGCAGAGATGGACCACTAGGGGTGTGTCAGGGACCCAAATATGTCCCAAAGAATCACTCTGGTTTACCCTCCAAGATAGAAAATGAAAAGAGATGACAGGAAGGAGAGAGAGTAGAGAGAGGTAGATAGAAAGAGAGAAAAGCTCTGCAATAAACTGCGCATAGGACAGCAGTCTGTTGGGACTGTAGCTGGTGTGGTTGCTGCCCCACCTCCTGGCAGCTTGCACACACTGGCTCTAATGCCCCTGACTCATATACACACTGCCCTTTCAATCACAGACTGCAGCTCCTCTTAAAGGCACAGGATGCTTTTGGTCAGCACCTGTTAAAGCAACTGTGACTCGCAAGTTTTGGAGAGATCACTTCTCCTGCTGCTGTCTATGTCTCAAGTAAATCTTCCTTTAAAAAGCATTGAAGATCTCATAAATAGATTTTAACATTAAT
Source organism: Ctenopharyngodon idella (assembly GCF_019924925.1). Lineage (NCBI taxonomy): Eukaryota > Metazoa > Chordata > Actinopteri > Cypriniformes > Xenocyprididae > Ctenopharyngodon > Ctenopharyngodon idella. Next base: position 3,156,294 of record NC_067226.1, read on the forward strand.
AACAATGCTATTAGGCCAATAAATTATTGTTTACAATACAAAATATTTTTAGCAGGGTTGTATACTTAAAATTTCAGTCATGCAAGCAAGAATGGTTTGACAGCGCCAATGGCCAAAAACATCCACAATTTTTCTGAGACTATTAACAATGTGTGATTTCAATTTAAACAATTGAATTTGAGTATATTAACATTTCTTACAAACACGAAGCCATCCATTCATTCTCCAAACCACTTGTCCTCTGTAGGGCCACTGGAAGCAGAGACATTATTTCTAACACAGCGCTACATTAGTGTAGCGACTAAATTTTAGCATTAATTTTTATTATTTTAAATGCATTAAATAGCTTGTTCTTGTAACGTGTATATTTTGTTTTGGTTTGGTTCTGTTTCTGTTCCCTGCATGTGTATGTTCACATAGTTTCCTTGTGTGTACAAGTTAATCACTAAATAAAGGGTTAGTTCACCCAAAAATGAAAATTCTGTCATTAATTACTCACCCTAATGTCATTCCACACCCATAAGACCTTCAGAACACAAATTAAGATATTTTCGATGAAATCTGAGTGCTGTCTGACTCCTCCATAGACAGCAATTTAACCACCCTTTTCAAGGTCTAGAAAGGTACGATCACCAAGATAGCTGGAGCCGTTTTCTACCATGGACCAAGTATGCACAGAACTCTCTACTTCCAGTGCATACTTGGCTACCAACCGCCCCTGTTTCCCTGGTCAGGTGAGCTATCCAACGTTCCAGCTATCCATCATTGATTCCAGGAGAGCAAGAGGGTCTGGGACTCAGTTCACATCCACCTACAGAGGGAAAAAGGCCAGAGGAAAGATCCTGGTTCACCTTATATCGTCTCTTGTGTTTCAATAAACTCTGTTTGGATATTACCTGTGTTTGCATTCTTTTGTTACGTGACAATTACAACATTATTTTTTAAATTATGTGGGTTTTCTCATCCACTATTGACACTCAATGGTTGGTGCGAGATGCATTCTCTATGTGTGCCTGGCTTTCTCAAGTCCGCACAGGTCACCTCTTGGTGCATTCTTAATAAAATGGTCGGAGCAAGAACATTTGAATTTTGTTCAGTACTTGTAACAGTACTTGGGCAGCGACTAATAACATTTCACAAGAACACAAGTACAGACAAGAATGCATATTGAGAAATGGCCTTGTTAAAGTGGACGGCATAGCTGATTGCATCACTGCAGCGCGACAAAGGCTATCCCAATTCAAAGGCTCCTTCAAATGCAGCCAACAAATGTGGCCATTGTTTCCTGTGAAATGAAGGATATACAACTGATCATCCGCGGCCTTGCCTGCCACACAATTTACTCATCTGAAAAATTTAGAAATTTCCAGATTACACTTTTAAATGTAAGTACTGGGTTTCAATTAACTCAAATAATCTAATGTATGTAATAATACAAATAAAAAAATTCAATAAAAGTTCAAATGTTGACTTATATGTTACCAACATATAGTTATAGTTATATACTGTAGTTCTTCTCTATATTATGTGGAATTATGCACTCATCCCAGATGATGTGACCCTGGCAGAAGCCTTACCATGGTCTCTACTGTGGCAGGCTGGCAGCCTATCCAGGTCCAGCAGCACCACCAGGGTTTCCCTGCTCAGCTCAATAAACGTCTACATACAAATGTTTTCTTCCAATCTGTTTTATATACTGTTAATTTAAACGTTTATTTTGTTTTTCTGATCTTGAATGTAACTTATCTTTTTAAATAGTTGTAAAAAGTACTGTAAGTAAAAATGTATAGAACAATTTATTGTTTCATTTTCAAATTAATTGAAATGACAAAAAATGTACAAAATACTTTTATTTTTCATTTACAAATTTTAACTTGCATTACAAAAATAAACAATGTACAGAAATAACTTTTTTGTTTCATTAACAAATTATAACTTACATAAAATAAATAATGTATAGAACAATTTTGTTTCATTTACAAATTTGATTTTACATAACCAAAATTTTATTTCTCTACCAATCTCTCATGAAGAGAAAACAGTCTGTCCATTCTCACCCTGCTCTCCTGTGATCTCCTCTCCTCTGTCTCACGTTGAAACTTCATGTTCTCCATAATTAGCCTGAACAGCTCATCCTCTCAGTCTCTTTTTCTCTTTGCTGGTGCTGGCTCCTCCTCATCTTGGTCATCCACTGCTGAATTTGGCCCTGGTGTGTCCTCAGGGATGGAGGCAATTAGGACAGGGGGGTTGTTGGAATGCCTTTGTCCCAGCACCTCATCCATGAGGACAAACCACAGCCAAGTTGCAGCAGTGGGTTTCCCACTCACTCCCTCCCTCACCTGTCCCAGGACACTTGCAATCCTAAACAGGGATGGGCAGTATTTATGATACATGTATTTTAAATACGCATTTCAAATACAAAATAGTATTTTGTAATTTGTATTTGATAGGGTTGATGAAAATGGCTTTGTATTTTGTGTCAAAATACTTTAGTGTTTTGTATTTTTGTAGTTTTAAAATACTGTAAAATACTTTGTAAGAAGTCTACATGATGACATTATACAAATGCAGCCTCTGATTGGTGCCTACTCAGTAGTTTGCCCAGACTTGTTGAGTTCAGAACAGATGTTAAGTTTTGGAATAGTTTACCAATTTACATAATGCTCTTGAAAACTATTATACCGAGCAGCAGCCCCCTATATTTATGATTTACAATCAATTGATTAATTAGTTAGAAACTAGTTGCTATGAGTACAGGTGCCATCAGTTGTCTTCTTATGAATGAGTCAGTATTGCTGATGCAAAGTAGGCCCTTCATTACCAAACACCAAGTAACTAAACTAGGATACAACTATGAGTCATTCACAAACTGTTAAACATTAAACTGTTGGTTACTTTAAAACTAACCTTCATCTGGGAGATCACAGGGATATGGAATATTTGGAATATTTGATCTGTTAAAGCCACAATATGTACATTTTTGCTGCTAGAGGTCGCTTATCCTTCGTTTTGTGGAATCATGGGAGGTGTTGTCTTCACGTCTACAGCCAGTGGAAAAGAATCGGGATTGGACTCGGGCAGAAATCATGTTCATGGATGAGATTATTAATGTTACTGTGGTATGAAGCAGAGCAGGGCCGAGTGATGTTGGAGCTGAATGAGACCAATGGAGCGATTGCTAATGAGAGACGGGCGTGACATGTCTTGAGTGCAGCGGAACTTTTATTATGCCACAGTCGCCGCTTTCGCTTTTTCCGGTCTAGTGTATGTGGGGTAAAGCAGTGCTGTTTATCATATTAGATACATTTGAGTGTTGAAAGTTGTTATAATGCTACTCTGCGTTCACTTGGCAGCTGCTATGAGACACTTGTTGCCTATCAGTTGTGTCCTGGTTAAAATTGCTTATTTCTCTGGATTTAAACATTCTTGGAAACATTTGGGATAATAAATATATAACATTGTTCTAGTGTGTGTTAGTGTGTGTAATCCTACTGTACATATTGTGCCGTTAACTAATTGCATATGTCAGATTTATTGCATGCAGGGCCGGTTCTAGACATTTGGAGGCCCTAGGCAAAATTTATGTTGGAGGCCCCTCACTCAGCCTCACAGACATGAGAAATATATCTATAGAAACTTGAAATGTCTACTTTTAAACGAAATAATTCAAAACGAAAAGAAATAGGCTACTCTCTGATGATCATCCAACTGAAATGTACATTCTTTCTCTAGGCGGAGATGATGAGAGTCAGCAATGTCAACTTCATCTTCGCAGCCGACACTGATTCAGAAATAACTAGTTTATTAATAAACAACTAAAATGTCTCCTTGCTCCTTGTCACATTCATAATCATTACTTTTTTATGGCAAGCTTAGCATTTTGCTTCGCATCACCCACAGGATGTGTTCGTTTTGGCGAGTCCATCGGACCCACTCTGACAAGGCGACATTAATTGGTTCGACATTAAGTGACAATTCAACTATATCCAATGAACAAAGAAGCTAGTATTTTGCTCCCCTCTTGACTGGTGGACTAGCGTCAAGGGATGTTGCGGTTATGGAGGCCCCTCCTCAAAACCCGAGGCCCTAGGCAATTGCCTGCTCTGCCTATAGGTAGCGCCGGCCCTGATTGCATGACTCAGGCAGTTGCTATCAAACATTGTTTACTTAATCAACTGAGTCAGTGTAATGGTGAAGGGATGATCAAATAGGACAATTGATGGAAGGTTTGCGAAGAAATTTCATGCTCCCTTGTAAAAGTATTTTTCAGTATTTTTAAAATACAAAAATACAGTAATTTATTTTGATACATGGTGTGACTGCTGTATTTTGTAGTTTATTTTGATACACTTAAAATGAAGGTATTTGGTATTTTATTTTAAAATACATTTTGATGTATTTTTGCCCAACCCTGATCCTAAAGCCCCGGGTATACTTCACTTTTTTCAGACAAAGGTCTTCTTAATGATTTTCAGTTTTGTTCAAGATAATTCAAGCAACAGTTTTTCAATAAAGGGTGAATATGTAAAAGTGTGGTATTTGGGGTAAAAAGCGCCGCTGATGTTGGGGCAAAAGGCACAATAATTAACATGATAATGAATAGCTGGCTAACTTTTCCATTTGATTTGATGACATGACATGGTTAGATTCACATAGCAAATATCATATATCAAATTGGGTATCCATCTTAGAGATAATACCCATATTTATAATGAAACAATCAAATTTTAAAATATATTAATCCTATCATAATAAAATATAATTATTGTTACTACTGTAAATCTATATTAAATAGGCTATTATGGGATATCCTTCAATGCTTTCAGAATCTTTACTTTTTAAAATAATTTTGTTTCTGTATTTCTGTATTTTTAAAATCTATTTTTATATTTTATATATAAAACGGTGCGCGAACGCGGACAGCGGAAGTATACCCGGGGCTTAGGAAATAAACCATGCCTGTTAACAACAACATCAGCACAATACATTTCAGCAAAGATGTGTCTATTAATTTGTTTACTTTGTATTTTTAAGCTGTCCTCATTTTTTTTTTTTTTTTTTTTGCCTGCAAGGGAGTGACCTGAAGGAGGCCCATATTCTCCAGAATTGTTCTAAAACAAGAGAAAAAGGAAACACTTATGAAAAATATTAGACAGACAGGAGTGCAATCTTAAAAATATGACACAGCAGTACATGTGTACAAAATACTCCAGAAATCATATTTCTGGATACTCAAATTTGGTTAAAACATTTGTATCCAGCTGCTTCAGAGCAGAGTTTCATAACCCCGGGGAAAAAGTGGTGCTAACCCCTCTTCTAAATTACAAGTGTAAATCGTTCTTTTACCCAGGGTTAAAAGTGGTGTTTAGAACGATGTCTTATCAGGTGTTTGAGCTGGCAACATTGTGCATAGCCATGGGATTGCTAGTGGAGCACAAGGGTATGGAGGAACATAAATTGGATAAATTTTTTAATGTTAAATTGAAAGAGGATGTTTACCTGAATCTCCCGTCCCCGCTGATCCCATTCAGCTCGAAGTCTCCTGAGTCCCCACTGGTCCTGCCCAGCCTCCCTCTCCCACCTCCTCTTCCAAAGTCAGTCAAGTCTGTCTGCCCTGCCTCTGCTGTTTCCCTTCAGCTCCTCAGCACCTCCTTAGTCTACTCCACTATACTGCATGGATGTGCCTATGATCTTTCGGTCACCAGCTCCGCCTAGTCAAGAGCTGCCAAGCTCATCACTCTACCTCGGCTCGTCAACCAGTCAGCTCGTCATCTGGTTCCTCTCTCCCTCGGCTCCACCTGGGACCATCGTCCTCACGGCTCCACTGGGCTCCCTAGTCCCTCTGGCTCAGTCTTGGTCAGACATCGCTCTGCCTGCACCACGGACTTATGGGCCATCAGCTATGCTTTGTCCCTCCACCCCTTTGGCTCTGTCAGTCTCTTCCTTGGTCCTCAGTCACACCGGCTTCGCCTCAGTCCTCCACACTGGCTCCACCTTGGATTGTTATTGCTGCTGCTCCGCCTCGGTCTCCAGAGCCATTGGTGTCGTGTGGTCCCATCAGCTCTCTGTCTCCACCTGGGTCTCCCCTTTCATCAGCTCCATCTCCGTCCATTGTCCCCCTGGTTTCATCAGCCAAAACTCCACCAAGACTCCTCCCTCCCTTGACTTGACTGTTCTCTGGGTCCCCGCCTGGCTACTCTGCTCCTGGCTCTGCCCACCTTCATTGCCACCCTGGTTTCTCCCACCGTCTCCTGCACTTTGCCTGCTCTGCGTCCTCCTCCAGAGCCCCCTCTGCTGCTTCAGTTGGATTTGTTACGGCACAGGGACTGGGAGGGGGGTGTAATGTAACTTGTGCATTCTGTTTTGGATTGGTTCTGTTCCCTGCATGTGTATATTGAGGCTAGGCTATGTTCACACTGTCAGTCCAAATCCAATTATTTGTTTATCCAATTGGAATCTGATCTAAAATTATTGACGATCACATTGTGTATCACAACTGTTCAGATCCGATTTGTGTGTCCGTGCCACTCTTTTTTTCCGGGAATATCTGCATTGATTTCTATTGCAATGACTTTATGTTGGTAGGCATACACCAAAAAACAACAACAACCGCAACATGAGGGTTTTGCAATACAGATGTTGTCTTATTTACAACAGTACAATGTGTAGTTTCCACGCTGGACTACTGCGTCTTATGAAATGCATGTGCCGGTTTAAAAACATGTCTCCTTTATATTGTCATTTTCTGCTCATCTGGCACTTTGCAACAACACATAACTTTGTTTTTGCAGCAACTGTCAGCATGTTTCATATAACAACGGCTGACGTTTACATTCGGATATGGACAAAAATCGGATTTGGACTGACAGCCTAAACATAGCCCTAGTTTCCTTATGTGTGGCAGTTAATCACTAATTAAGTTCACCTGTTGTTCGTTCAGTTCTCTTGTTTACCTCTGTGCATTTATGTCCTTATTCTGTTTCTAGTGTTCAGAGTATTTCAAGTTCTGTTAATAAAACCAGACTGCTGCGATTATATATACTACTCTTATATTAAGAGTTCCATAGTAAAACTTGCTCTTAAAGGAATAGTTTACTTTAAAATGCAATTGTTTCTTTTTCAGACTACAAAGGGGGATATAAAAAAAAACAATGTCCTGTTCACGCTCGTCCATATAATGGCAGTGAATGGCAAACGATATCAAGCTTTTTAAAAAGATGCAAAAGTATCACAGAATGATACCAAGTGACATGTGCCGTATATTCCAAGTGCTCTGGGGGTACATAATAGGGTTTGGTGAAAAGCAAACCAAAATTTAATATATTATTTAACAAAAACCCTAACTTTGGCCGCTGGTCTTCTGTACAGTTCACTTACCCAGAAATAAACACACAAGTTGTGAGAAATCAAGATTAACAATATATATATATATATATATATATATATAAATCCACTTCCCCTTCAATGTTTATCTTTTGAGTGATTTAAGGTATTAATCAATAATCAATATTGATCCTACTACATGTTACATGATATTAATTACTTCTTCAAGCTTCATTTACTTTACAGTACTTGTCATCTTCAAACAGAATAATGATGAATACTGTCTGTACCTCGTACTGTGAGAAAAGTACAACTTATCTATATGTTTTGGGGAAATATCCTGCTCAACCAACTTCAGCTTAGAGAAGCTATGCATCCTTTGTATCTGTATATGTGTGCTGGTATTCTTGTTACAGATCAGTATTGGTGAAAGATGAACAACTGGTGCCCAGAAACGCTTATCTGTGACCTAAGTCACTCTGTGCCTAAACCAGGGTCCTTCCGATGGAGATGTGCTACTGTCTATCAGTCCATGTGTGGACATTTTCTAAGTTTATCTATTTCTTAACCAATCAGAATCATTCAACCTGAAGTAATGACTAGTTAGTGGACTCTGTTAGAGTATAATTGATGCTGTATTGAATGTCTATGCAGGGCAGCCTATGCACTCCTTGTGAGTGTTGAAGCTGACTTCTGCTGATGAAACTGCAAACTATTCTTCAGTAAAATTTTCTTCAAATTATTATTTTTTTTAATATGACTCCTGGTCTTCATTCATCATTTATGGTCTTCGGGTCTTTAACTGTAAATTCCCCTACAATACATATACACTATATTGCTAGTATTGGGACACCCCTCCAAATCACTGAATTCAGGTGTTCCAATCACTTCCATGGCCACAGGTGTATAAAATCAAGCACTGCTTCTACAAACATTTGTGAAAGAATGGGTCGCTCTCAGGAGCTCAGTGAATTCAAGCGCTGTACCGTGATAGGTTGCTACCTGTGCAATAAGAAATTCCCTCACTACTAAATATCCCATGGTCAACTGTTAGTGCCATCATAACAAAGTGGAAGCAATTGGGAACAACAGCAACTCAGCCACTTAGTGGTCGGCCACGTAAAATCACAGAGTGGGGTCAGCGCATGCTGAGGCGCACAGTGCGCAGAAGTCGCCAACTTTCTGCAGAGTCAATAGCTACAGACCTCCAAACTTTGTGTGGCCTTCAGTTCCAGTGAAAGGAACTCTGAATGCTTCAGCATACCAAGACATTTTGGACAATTTCATGCTCCCAACTTTGTGGGAACAGTTTGGGGATGGCCCCTTCCTGTTCCAATATGACTGCGCACCAGTGCACAAAGCAAGGTCCATAAAGACATGGATGAGCGAGTTTGGTGTGGAGGAACTTGACTGGCCTGCACAGAGTCCTGACCTCAACCCGATAGAACACCTTTGGGATGAATTAGAGCGGAGACTGCGAGCCAGGCCTTCTCGCCAACATCACTGCCTGACCTCACAAATGCGCTTCTAGAAGAATGGTCCAAAATTGCCATAAACACACTCCTAAACCTTGTGGAAAGCCTTCCCAGAAGAATTGAGGCTGTTATAGCAGCAAAGGGTGGGCCAACTCCATATTAACCCCTACGGATTAAGAATGGGATGTCATTAAAGTTCATGTGCATGTAAAGGCATGTGTCCCAAAACCTTTGGCAATATAGTGTATAATTTTCATCTCACACATCATTGATCTACATTTAAATGTTTTTTTTTTTTTTTTTTTGCAACAGGACGTTTTCTATGCAGACTGTTATTTGATTTAATCAGTTCTTTTTAATATATAATTAGCATCAAACAAACAATATACTTCTTATTCACAGTGATTAAAGATTATTAAAAGAAAAGATTTATAACTACCTTTAAAGAGATAGTTCATCCAAAAATGAAAATGCTGTCTTTAATTACTCGTTCCAAACCCATAAGACTTTCGTTCATCTTCGAAACACAAATGAAGGTCTTTTTGATGAAATCTGAGTGTTTTCTGTTTTTGTGTGAACTAACCCTTTAAAGTAAAGACTTCCCCGAATTTATCCCCAATATTTTGTGACAGCTTGCAGCAGTAAAAAAAAAAAAAAAAGAAAAGGAAACACTTCAGTGTGCATTTTAGTTTACATTTTGTGAAATGCAAATACTACGGACCAAAACAAAGACTAGTACGTATTTAATAAAAAGGCACTTGTAAAATATTTTCCTTCGCTGTTGCGAAAGACACAAAGGAATAGTTAAAGGCATATGCCTGTTGACATTTGGGATAGTATGACGTACAGATCATTTAGCACACACCTTTAAAATAAAGTGAAACTGAAACTATATCACCTTAAAAAACATTACCTTTACTGAACATTAAGTTCTTCAGTCTCTGGTTTTAAATAACATGGACAATCAGTTCTGCTGTGTATTTTCTCCTAACAGTCAGAGGCAACACTAATAGACAGGTGAGAGGAATGAGTTTTCTTACGAGAAATCACATGATTATAGGCTATATGTGGTCATGTAGTCAAAACTCTTTGCTTGAAAATGCAAACTGAAATGCAAATATAATAAATTGTTCATTGTGTCAAAAGTGAAACTGAAATGAATTGCCTTGTCTGGAAAAAGCAACATTAGGGTCTTAAATGAAACCGAAAATATTTTTAACAGATAAAATACACCTTTAAAGGTAATATAGAGCATGTGATTCAAATTACAATGAACAGCCTCATGTTATCACTGTTTCTCCACTAACAGCCTTGACTTCCTCCAAATGTTGACAGGCAACTGCAGTGCCATATCAGGAGGTGTGCACTGACCCAGTCACCACTTCATATTGACACAACTTCTGTAGTGTCTGTATTGAAAGATGTTCAGTTTAAAGTCCGAATCCAAAACTGAAAACAAGCACAGATTCTTTAGAGGCGTCTGACAACATGAAGATGCAAAAAAAGTCCAAACAAACCTAATGTTTAGTGTGATGCCTGCCATGGGAATAAAAAACAAATGGCAGTAAAGTCATGTTTGCAATGTGTAATATCTTTCTGTGAGACTCACTTGGAAAATCACAAAACAGCAGCAAGGCTCAAAAGGCACAAACTGATCGACCCTGTGGAGAACCTGGAAGATTATATCTGCGGGAAACATGAAAAAAACCTGGAGTTATTCTGTCAAGATGACCAGACATTTCTCTGTCTGTTCTGCATTGAAGCAGGACACAAAACTCACAATATTGTTCCTATAGAACAAGAGAGTAAAATTAGGAGGGTGAGATATATGACACAAATATCTGAAGATATTTAAGTAACTAACATTCTCTGTAAATCAAACCAAATCTACAAATTCACTTAAAAGAAGGATTTGTCTGCTTTTTGTCCTCAGGCTCAGCTGGAAAAAACTCAAGCAGAAGTCAAGATGATGATCCAGGATAGAATGAGGAGATAAAAAAAACTCAGTGAAAACTAACAAGGTGCAGTTTCAGTGATTCAAAACTATGAATACTTGACATATGGTTTTTGTAATGATTGCTCACCTTGTGGAGCTGGGGCTACTGAATACTTAATATAAACCTTAGCTCTAATGTTTTTCTTAACCTAACCAGAACCACAGTGTCAAAATTCTCACTGCTCTGATCAACTGCATTGAAAGATGTCAATCTGAGCTTTTGGAAATGATGGAACAGAAGCAGAAAGCAGCAGAGAAACAGGCCGAAGAGCTCATTGAAGAGCTGGAGCAGGAAATCACTGAGCTGAAGAGGAGAGACATTGAGCTGGTGCAGCTCTTACACACTGAGGATCACCTGCACCTTCTACAGGTCACCATTCTTTACTCGGTAATATCTCTTAGAATTCTTTAATCAGAGCAAACCTCATGCTCAGGGATCTCCTCTCTCTTGCATTACTCCAGACTTGCTCATCTGCATGCAGCCCTCCACAAGTCAAGTCCTGGACCAACAACAACACTGATATGAACATAGATCTGAACTTTGGAGAAAGCTCTCCAGAGGCTTCAGGAAAACGTCAAAATGGAGCTGAAGAAATTCTTTGAAATCAGTAAGCATTAAGAAATTACATGAATCTTTAAAAAGTGTAGTTTTTCTACTTCCACAAGTGCACATTTTTTTTGGTTTAACGTTTTTTTTCTTTTTCTTTTTTTCTTTATAGTCCATTGTCCACACAGACCTTCAGTTGTTCAAGAACTAAACGTCTCTATACCAACATCAGAGTTTTCTGCATCAGTTCTTAGGAGTACTGATAGAGATTCTGTTCCCTCTCATCCATTACTGAAGTCTGAAAGTTCTTCAGTGATGGAGAAAAAAGATGGTAAGACAGACAGTAGAGGAGATCAGGATGCTTTTAACTCTTTTCGCTTTAAAATCTTACAGTAAGAACACTTACTACAGTTAGTGGGTTTTTTGTGCCATTTATCCAAAACTTTGGTATAGCACGCGTTCACACTTGGCAGGTTTGGTAGTGCGGTTCATTTGCCACCAAACAAGCTGGTTCATATTTCTGGCGAACCACACCAGAGTTTGTTTGAAAGCGGACTGAGACCCCCTGAAAAGGTTTCAAACAAACTCTGGTGTGGTTCGCCAGAAATATGAACGCAACACTGACCAAATACATCTAGACGAACCAAAAACAGAACGTCACAAGATGCGACACTAAAAAGGACAGAATGCTCAAGTATACCTGGTTCCTCTTGTCATAGAAGCTTCAAATCTATTTAAAAAAAAGGAAACCGAAAACACCCTATGCTACAACCTCTACAATCTCCACTACTCCATGCAACATTTCTTTTGCTGGTTAGGTGTTGATGATGATTAATGGTGGTGGATACTAACATTGATTATTTCTCCATTAGCAGATCTGAGCACAATTCAGAAACTTTATGCAGGTAACCTTTACATGATTAACATTAACAAAAGCTTAAATTTCTTTCAGATTGAGCCTTTAATTATATTCATCACTGTACGTGTGTTTCTCTTGCAGTGGATGTGATTTTGGATCCTAACACAGCTTACCCTAAACTCATCCTGTCTAAAGACGGGAAACAAGTGAGTCATGGTGGAACCTGGACAGATGTTTCCAATAACCCTGAGAGATTTGACTCCTCTGCCTGTGTCCTGGGAAAGGATGGGTTTTCCTGTGCGAAATTTTATTATGAGGTCGAGGTCGGTGAAAAAATGGAATGGGACTTAGGTGTGGCTAGAGAGTCCATTAGGAGAAAGGGGAAAATAAGAGTGTGCCCAGAGGATGGATTTTGGCGTATATGGCGGGATGGGGGGTGAATATATGGCTAATGAATCCTGTCCTGTTTCCCTTTCCCTGAAAGACAAGCCCCAGAAGGTGGGGCTGTTTGTGGATTATGAGGAGGGTCTGGTCTCCTTCTACAATGTGGAGACCAAGGCTCTTATCTACTCCTTCAATTGTCTGTCTTTTACTGAGAGAATCTATCCATTTTTCAGCCCTTGCAACAAAAGAAGAGATGTGAACACAAAGCCTCTGTTTATCTCAACTACTAGTTAGTGTAGCTATTAAATAATCAATGTTCCTTTAAAATATAACATTTACAACAAATAAATGTCATCGGTTACACACTGCCCTAAGATTGAACTTCAAAACTTCCATATAGATTTAATTGATTAGCTACATTCACACATCTGAATGTTTTGATGGATTAGGCTTACTTGTCTTTTATGCCATTTTTATTGTATTATAATAGTATGTTATTCAGTGGTGGTATTTTAACTATTCTTAAACTATTACATATTGCACTATTCTAGAACAGAAATTGTATGAAATATTGCATTATTCTAGCAAAAAAAAAAAATGTGTGGTGTGGTTGCACTACTTGTATTGTGTTCTTATTATTATTTAATTATTGATTATTCGCTCATTTTTTTTCCAAGTAGATTTCATTGTAAAAAATTTAATTTTAAAAAAAGGTAAGATTTGAGAGTGGCCAGAGAAGGACAAGAATTAATAATGTGAATGAAATGTGAATTGTGACGAATGCTTGTCCATATTTAATATTACTTTAATGTATGTAATCTTACTATTTAAAAATTATGATATCAATACATTTAACAGAACAACAGAAGGTACTCAAATGTAAAAAAAAAAATTAAAAAAAATTAAATGTTTATACAGTTATTTATCCACTAAAGTTGCAATACAAATATATATATATATATATATATATATATATATATATATATATATATACACACACACATTCTTGTTTATGTATTGACACAATGCAATCTCTATATCCTTGCCTAACCCTACCCATCACAACTAAAGTGTTGAAACCAAACCCTTACCCTAAACCTACCCTTAATCTAATTATAACTGTAACAGTGGCTGTTTGAGAGGAACGAGAGTAGGATCCAAGTGCAGTAAACATTTATTCAAACAAACATAATAAAAGTAAATCCAGGCAAAACTGATAAATCCAGACACGGGCAAGGAAGGCAAAACAAAACTGACAACAAACACGCGCACACGCTCCCGCACGCACGCACGCGCACACACACACGTAACATCACACACTTACTTGAATTGCTTCTATCATTACTGCTAACAAGGTTTAAATACCTTTTTCTTTATCTTTATCTTTATTATTTAACATAATATTTATAAACACTTACCCCCGGTTTCACAGACAATGCTTTAGTGTATTCCAGACTAAAATGCATATTTGAGCTGTTTTTACAACATATATTCAAATATGTCAGTGCCATTGTTTTGTCTCAAGATGCACATCAATAATGTTTTTTTTTTTTTTTTTCCCCTAAGGCATGTCCTTGAACTAAGGCCTAATCCTGGCTTAATCTAAGGTGTTGTTGGCAGTATTACGTAAGATTTACACAAATAATAAAACCAACCTTTACAGTGAAGTGAAACTGAAACCTTCCTTACTTCACTATAAAAACCTGTCGAGTTCTTGGTCCTGAATAAATGAGGAGCTGAGATCTGCTTTGTACTGTATTCTTCTCCTGAGTCCTGAGAAAACACTAACAGACAGGTGAGATTTCATAGACCAAAACTTAAAGTGATGTATTGTAAAGCAATTAACTTAACAATGTTACTTAAATATAAGATTAGATTATATAAATCTAAGAAAGAACAAACAGAGAACCATGTTGTATGTAGAATATAGGCTTTGTTAGAACAATAAGTGACATTTCACATGTAAATCAATCATGTAAATGATTATTTTTCATATAGATTTTACGGAGACTACGCCGGTTTCACACTGCAAGCGTAAGCAGCGCGTGAGCAGCGTGTATTTTTTTCGGCGTGCACGTTAATCAGTGAGTGCATTCACACCAGCAGCAGGAGCGTCGCGTGAGCAGCAGTAAAGCGGGGGTTTCGGCGCCGAGTCTATTTTTGCTGCGCTGCTGATGGACAAAATAAATATAATTTCACACAAAAAGTGTTCAAAATGCGCAGAATAAGCATGTCTAATGTGTTTTAACATGAATTTGAGTACGACAGAAAAGAAAATTAAGAATCAAAAATATTTATAGAAGATTTTCCCATTTAAACTTGTTTTTAATTATTCAGTTTGTGTTAAAGTATGGTGTACTATAAAAAACTAAAGTAAACTAGCCAGAAAATATGATCTATAATAACATTATATTAGTTATTACACAGAGATATATAGGCTGCAGCATTCCCAAATCAAACCCGAGTTTGCTGGCTTTTCTCGCTGAGTTTGCTGTCTTGTAAACTTGCACGCGTTATTTTACGTTTATTTTACGTTTATATATGAGTGTTGTACATCTTGCATGTTAACAAACTTTCAAGACAAGTTTATAAATGACCAACTTATAAAAACAAATTTATAGTTGTCTTTGTAAAGAAATGCTCACTTTATATGCAGCTTGGAGCCGCTGCTGTGACGCTGTACAAACGCTTCCAGTGTGAATACTCGCGCGTCTCTGCAGGTGCAGTTCACGCTCACGCGCCGCTAAGGCCGGGTTCACACCGCACGCGTTAGCAGAGTGTATTTTTTTCGGCGCCCATGTTAACAGATGAGAGCATTCACACCGCACGCAGAGGCTGCGCGGCAGCGCGTTGCAGGAGCAGAGCAGGAGCAGCAGTGCCGCGATCATTTCGGCGCTGGGTCTATTTTTGCTGCGCTGCTAATGCTCAACTAAAGTGAAAGTAGAAGATTTACTCATTTAAACTAGTTTTTAATTATTCAGTTTGGGTTAAAGTATGGTGTATTATAAAAAACTAAACTAAACTAGCCAGAAAATATGATATATATATAAACATTATTTTAGTTATTACACAGACAGCAATATAGGCTCTTGAATACCCAAATCAAACCCGAGTTTGCTGGCTTTTCTCGCTGAGTTTGCTGTGTTGTAAACATGTTCACGCGTCAGATTATGTAAAACACAAAGCTTACCTCATTTGTGTGCAGCAATGGATAACACAAGGCTATTTATTTTTATTTAACATTTATATGCGAGTGTTGTACACCTCCCCATGTTAACAAACGTTCAAGACTATCAAGTTTATAAATGACCAACTTATAAAAACAAATTTATAGTTGTCTTTGTAAAGAAATGCTCACTTTATATGCAGCTTGGAGCCGCTGCTGTGACGCTGTACAAACGCTTCCAGTGTGAATACTCGCGCGTCTCTGCAACTGCAGTTCACGCTCACGCGCCGCTGAAGCTTGCGGTGTGAAACTCACACTAGGCACGGTTGCCTCGAACCGAGCCCGAGCGCTATTGTCCCCCCTCCCCCTCCCCCTCCCCCGCTGGCCTGCACTCACACTGCACTTAAACGGTTAGTTCACCCATAAATAAAAATAATGTCATTTATTACTCACCCTCATGTCGTTCCACACCCGTAAGACCTTCGTTAATCTTCGGAACACAAATTAAGATATTTTTGTTGAAATCCGATGGCTCAGTGAGGCCTGCATAGCCAGCAATGACATTTCCTCTCTCAAGATCCATTAATGTACTAAAAACATATTTAAATCAGTTCATGTGAGTACAGTGGAGTGGCTCAATATTAATATTATAAAGCGACGAGAATATTTTTGGTGCGCCAAAAAAACTAAATAACGACTTATATGGTGATGGCCGATTTCAAAATGCGGCATCGGCATCTCGTAGCGGCACTTCCGTCGGCATCTCCAGCAGCCAGGGACTTCTTCGGCAGCTCTCCCTACAGCGGCATCTCCAGCGGCCGCGGCATCGGCATCTCGTAGCGGCACTTCCGGCGGCATCTCCAGCGGCCAGGGACTTCTTCGGCAGCTCTCCCTACAGCGGCATCTCCATTAGCCGCGGCATCGGAATTTAGAGCAGCCAGGGACTTTATTCGGCATCACCTGCCGCTGGCCCACATAATTCGATGTAATATATATATATATATTTTTTTTTTTAAAAAGTACATTTCATCAAAATACCATTATACCAGAAGACTACCATTTGTAATCATTTATCACAAATTTTGTTCAGTTAATACAGAAATTAATTTCTGATAGGCTATGCTGCACAAAGCTGAAATTGCGGCATCTGGTAGCGGCACTTCAGGTGGCATCTCCAGCGGCCACGGATATTCTCCGGCAGCTCTCGCTACAGCCGCATCTCGGAGCGGCATCTCCTGCAGCCACGGACTTTCTTCTTATTTTAAAAAGCTACATTGCAACAAAATAGCATTATATATCACAGGACTGTCATTTGTAAGCATTTATCATTAATTTTGTTAATACGTAGTTAGTTTCTGACGCTGCAGTAGCCTACATCAGAAAACGCTGAAATTACTGCGTGTGTATGGCAGTCTTGTGGTAGGCTATATTATGTAATGACAGTCCTGTGTAGGCTATAGCCTAATGTTATTTTATTCAAATGTAGTTAATATTACATTGAATTAATGTAATTGGCCAGCGGCGGGTGCTACAAACATAGACATCTGTCTACCTAAAATAAAAATATTTTATAAAACATAGCCAAGTAAAACGCTCAACGTGACAATACAAACAACAATAACATCAGAAATGGATTTTAATTGTTAGCGCTCCGCTTAAAGACGGTCTGGGATTCGTGATCGCGCTATTTCAACTAGCCTATTAAAGTCAGCGCGCCGCAAAGGCGCGCACCATTATTTCAGAGTGACAGTATGATATTAATACAATATTTCTGCTCAAAACATATTCTGTTGTGACCTAATGCAGATATTAAAATAAACTGACGCATAAATGTATATTATGAGACCGAACGAAGAACCGTCACCGTAAGGTGGGAATTATTATGACGCAATATTGACTGATGGATTGGCAGATAATCTTTCTGCGAGTCATTAATAATTTTCTATTCTATCTAAAGAAATGTGAGGTAAACATGTGAATAGCTTACACATTTCTCAAAATATGCGTAATTTGGACTAAATGTTGGACTGTTGTGTGCAGAAGCACTGTGATCAAAAATAAATGTGATCATAAATAAACTACCGATTGATTTTGTATTCCTATCAGAAAATAAGAATTACAGGTGCTGGTCATATAATTAGAATATCACCAAAAAGTTGATTTATTTCACTAATTCCATTCAAAAAGTGAAACTTGTATATTATATTTATTCATTACACACAGACTGATATATTTCAAATGTTTATTTCTTTTAATTTTGATGATTATAACTGACAACTAAGGAAAATCCCAAATTCAGTATCTCAGAAAATTAGAATATTGTGAAAAGGTTCAATATTGAAGACACCTGGTGCCACACTCTAATCAGCTAATTAACTCAAAACACCTGCAAAGGCCTTTAAATGGTCTCTCAGTCTAGTTCTGTAGGCTACACAATCATGGGGAAGACTGCTGACTTGACAGTTGTCCAAAAGACGACCATTGACACCTTGCACAAGGAGGGCAAGACACAAAAGGTCATTGCAAAAGAGGCTGGCTGTTCACAGAGCTCTGTGTCCAAGCACATTAATAGAGAGGCAAAGGGAAGGATAAGATGTGGTAGAAAAAAGTGTACAAGCAATAGGGATAACCGCACCCTGGAGAGGATTGTGAAACAAAACCCATTCAAAAATGTGGGGGAGATTCACAAAGAGTGGACTGCAGCTGGAGTCAGTGCTTCAAGAACCACTACGCACAGACGTATGCAAGACATGGGTTTCAGCTGTCGCATTCCTTGTGTCAAGCCACTCTTGAACAACAGACAGCGTCAGAAGAGCTGGGCTAAAGACAAAAAGGACTGGACTGCTGCTGAGTGGTCCAAAGTTATGTTCTCTGATGAAAGTAAATTTTGCATTTCCTTTGGAAATCAGGGTCCCAGAGTCTGGAGGAAGAGAGGAGAGGCACACAATCCACATTGCTTGAGGTCCAGTGTAAAGTTTCCACAGTCAGTGATGGTTTGCGGTGCCATGTCATCTGCTGGTGTTGCTCCACTGTGTTTTCTGAGGTCCAAGGTCAACACAGCCGTATACCAGGAAGTTTTAGAGCACTTCATGCTTCCTGCTGCTGACCAACTTTATGGAGATGCAGATTTCATTTTCCAACAGGACTTGGCACCTGCACACAGTGCCAAAGCTACCAGTACCTGGTTTAAGGACCATGGTATCCCTGTTCTTAATTGGCCAGCAAACTCGCCTGACCTTAACCCCATAGAAAATCTATGGGGTATTGTGAAGAGGAAGATGCGATATGCCAGACCCAACAATGCAGAAGAGCTGAAGGCCACTATCAGAGCAACCTGGGCTCTTATAACACCTGAGCAGTGCCACAGACTGATCGACTCCATGCCACGCCGCATTGCTGCAGTAATTCAGGCAAAAGGAGCCCCAACTAAGTATTGAGTGCTGTACATGCTCATACTTTTCATGTTCATACTTTTCAGTTGGCCAAGATTTCTAAAAATCCTTTCTTTGTATTGGTCTTAAGTAATATTCTAATTTTCTGAGATACTGAATTTGGGATTTTCCTTAGTTGTCAGTTATAATCATCAAAATTAAAAGAAATAAACATTTGAAATATATCAGTCTGTGTGTAATGAATGAATATAATATACAAGTTTCACTTTTTGAATGGAATTAGTGAAATAAATCAACTTTTTGATGATATTCTAATTATATGACCAGCACCTGTAGGTCTACAAAGCTGAAATTTCGGCATCTCCTGCAGCCACGGACTTTCTCCGGCAGCTGTCGCTGTTTATAGCACCTGCCGCTGGCCAATTACATTAATTCGATGTCATATTTTCACTTAAAAAACTGCATTTGAACAAAATAACATTAAGCTATATACGCAGGACTGTCATTACATAATATAGCCTACCACAAGACTGCCATACACACGCAGTAATTTCAGCGTTCTCTGATGTAGGCTACTGCAGCGTCAGAAACGTATTAACAAAATTAATAAATGCTTACAAATGACAGTCCTGTGATATATAATGCTATTTTGTTGCAATGTAGCTTTTTAAAATAAGAAGAAAGTCCGTGGCTGCAGGAGATGCCGCTCCGAGATGCGGCTGTAGCGAGAGCTGCCGGAGAATATCCGTGGCCGCTGGAGATGCCACCTGAAGTGCCGCTACAAGATGCCGATGCCGCGGCCGCTGGAGATGCCGCTCTAGCGACAGCTGCCGAAGAAGTCCCTGGCTGCGGGAGATGCCACCGGAAGTGCCGCTGCGAGATGCCGATGCCGCATTTTGCGCCAGCCCCTGCTGGGCAAACTGCTGAAATCATGTTACTTTGGCGCTCCGAACCGCTGATTCGACACGCTGATTCATAATGCTCCGCTTCCTGACGCAGTGTTTTGAAATCGGCCATCACTATATAAGTCATTATTTTGGGGTTTTTTGGCACACCAAAAATATTCTCGTCGCTTTATAATATTAATATTGAACCACTGTACTCACATGAACTGATTTAAATATGTTTTTAGTACATTAATGGATCTTGAGAGAGGAAATGTCATTGCTGGCTATGGAGGCCTCACTGAGCCATCGGATTTAATCAAAAATATCTTAATTTGTGTTCCGAAGATTAAAATCACCCAAAAATGAAAATTCTGTCATTAATTACTCACCCTCATGTCGTTCCACACCCGTAAGACCTTTGTTCATCTTCGGAACACAAATTAAGATATTTTTGATAAAATCCGATGGCTCAGTGAGGCCTCCATTGACAGCAAGCTAATTAACACTTTCAAATGCCCAGAAAGGTACTAAAAACATATTTAAAACAGTTCATGTGAATACGGTGGTTCAACCTTAATGTTATGAAGCAACGAGAATACTTTTTGTACTTGATGGGCGATTTCAAAACACCGCTTCATGAAGCTTCAAAGCTTTATGAATCATTGGTTTCAAATGAACCACTGAAATTAAAAAACATTTCGAAACACTTATCATGTAACGAAGCCTCGTTTACTGAAATCACCTGACTTTGGCAGTTTGATACACGCTCCGAACCACTGATTCGAAACAAAAGATTTGTAAAGCTTCGAAGCTTCATGAAGCAGTGTTTTGAAATCACCCATCACTAGATATTGTTGAATGAAGTTGTTATTTTGTTTTTTTGGCACACAAAAAATATTTTCGTCACTTCATAACATTAAGGTTGAACCACTGTAGTCACATGAACTGTTTTAAATATGTCTTTAGTAGCTTTCTTGGCATTTGAAAGTGTTTATTATCTTGCTGTCAATGGAGGCCTCACTGAGCCATCAGATTTTATCAAAAATATCCTAATTTGCGTTCCGAAGATGAACGAAGGTCTTACGGGTTTGGAACGACATGAGGGTGAGTGATTAATGACAGAATTTTCATTTTTGAGTGAACTAACCCTTTAATGGCTTTTCTACCTTGTTAAATAATATATAGAGCCTATATAGAGCCTCATGGTGTCACTGTTTCTCCAGTAACAGCCATGACTTCCTTCAGCTCATCACTCTCTGATGAGCTGCTCCAGTGCCATATATGTCTGGAGGTGCTCATTGACCCAGTCACCACTTCATGCGGACACAACTTCTGTATCAGCTGTATCGAGGCATGCTGGGAAAGTGGACAAGGCTTTCTGTGCCCTTTCTGTAAGGAAGAGTTTGAAAGTAAACCAGAATTGAAGATAAATGCAGCATTTAAAAAGGTTGTTGACCGTTTCAATGTGCATCGACGGCCAAAGAAACTTCAACACCAAACAAAACATTTTCAACAACTTTTATGTGATGTCTGCTCTGAAAACAAGCAAAGGGCAGTAAAGTCTTGTTTGCATTGTGTAACATCTTTCTGCAAGATTCACCTTGATACTCACAAAACTGCACCAAGGCTCATAAGGCACAAACTGATCAACCCCGTGGAGAACCTGGAAGATTATATCTGCGGGAAACATGATAAACCACTGGAGATGTTCTGCAGAGATGACCAGACCTGTCTATGTCTGTTTTGCACTGAAACAGTACATAAGACTCATAATGCTGTTCCTATAGAGGAAGAAAGTGAACACAGGAAGGTGAGACTAAAAGCTTAGAATATATTTTATCATATTTATTCTATTCTACTTAAAGGAACTGTTCACACAATAATGTATTTACTCATCTCCATGTCATTCCAACTTCTCCTGTGAAACAAAGATCAGCTCTTTTTCATTCCAAAAAGGCAATGCTGATTTATAATGTCAAGCTTCAAAAAGACAAACAAGCAGCATAAAAGTATCATAAAAGTAGTCCATAAGACTCACATATTATAATAATTTTTGTGAGTCAAACAGTCCACAATTTAAGTTATTGGCTGATAATTTTCTCCACCACAAAGCTCTGAAAGAAACTATAAAAACTGCACATTGAAACTACAGGAAAATATCAGTTAATAATTTAAATTTTGGCTTGTTCTTCACAGAATGATACACACATGAGTGTGGGTTTTTTAATGATGACAAATTTTTCAAGTCTGGGGTGATCTATTCCTATTCTATTTAAAAAATGAACCGTACTGCCAAAGTATAAATCAAATAAAGCATTGTAAAGTAAATTCAGTTGGGGAAATCCACCAAATCACTGAAAAGAATATTTTTAGGATAGTAAGAGAACAGTTTAATACAGGTAAGGTTTACACTTTTTGCATTTGCTTTAACATAATATTGCTTTCTGTCCTCAGGTTCAACTGGAAAAGACACAGGCAGAAATCAAGGTGATGATCCAGGACAGAAATAAGAAGATTAAGGAGACAAAAAACTTAGTGAAGTCCAAAAAGGTGTGTCGTTGCTGACAAAAACATTACTATAAAAATACAAACTGGCATATTTTTGAGTCCTAAAGCGTGGTGGAAAGAATAGTTTGGAATTTGATTGTGATTTGACTGTCTAATATTCTTCTCAACATGAACAGAGCACCACAGAGAGAAATAAAGCAAATAAAGTTGAGCTGTTCGCTGATCTGATCCACTCCATTGAGAGATGTCAGAATGAGCTGCTGGAGGTGATGGAGCAGAAGCAGAAAGCAGCAGAGACACAGGCCGAAGAGCTCATTAAAGAGTTAGAGCAGGAGATCACTGAGCTGAAGAGGAGAGACACTGAGCTGGAGCAGCTCTTACACACTGAGGATCACTTACACCTCCTACAGGTCAGTGTCCCTCTGTCTGCTCACATCATAGGACAACACTCCTCATTCTAAAGCAATTCTCCTCTCCTGCATTTCTCCAGGTTTACTCATCTATGTGCAGCCCTCCACAAGTCAAGACCCGGACGAACATCAACATTAACATAGATCTACTGAACACAGAAACTCTAGAGAAAGCCCTTACTTGCCTCAAGAAAAAAGTCAACAAGGAACTGAAAAAAATCCATGAGATCAGTAAGCATTATGGAAGTGAATTTATATATGAACCAGCATTCTCAATCAATTCTGAATGGTGCAAAACCAGCATGCTTCTAACTGACTTGATCCTAATTATTTAAGAGGATTATCATGTTTAAATTATACAAGAATATCCACAGTTAGACCACTGAGAGATTTCTAAACAAGTATTAGTACTTTAAATTGCTATTAAAAGTGTAGTAAGCGATTTCTGAGAAATGCTGTTGAAAGTGGATCGGACCAAGCACTACAACACGCTTGTAGCCAATCAGCAGTAGGAGGTGTATTCACTCATGATGGAGGAGGAGAGAGAGTGAGCAAGAGTGAGATTTGAAGAAAGACTGTAGAAAGAGACATGGCTGAGAGACATTACAAAAGAAAGGTCAGAGGAATATCACTGGAAAGAGAAGGGTTACGATTAGGCAAGCGCTTTAGGACCCGCATTAATATTAGAAAAGCTTTCCAGCGCTGGCGAGACCTGAAGGAGAGCAATGAAGGGAGGGGTGTGTTTGTTTGGACTGATTAAAGATTGTTCTAGTCGACTATTAGTCAATCATTTAAGCCATTAGTCTACTAATCGCACGTTTATATTAATTTAATTACTTTAATATATACTGAGAAGAATACTAAACCATAATGAGCGTTTAATATACAGGTGCTGGTCATATAATTAGAATATTATCAAAAAGTTGATTTATTTCACTAATTCCATTCAAAAAGTGAAACTTGTATATTATATTCATTCATTACACACAGACTGATATATTTCAAATGTTTATTTCTTTTCATTTTGATGATTATAACTGACAACTAAGGAAAATCCCAAATTCAGTATCTCAGAAAATTAGAATATTGTGAAAAGGTTCAATATTGAAGATACCTGGTGCCACACTCTAATCAGCTAATTAACTCAAAACACCTGCAAAGGCCTTTAAATGGTCTCTCAGTCTAGTTCTGTAGGCTACACAATCATGGGGAAGACTGCTGACTTGACAGTTGTCCAAAAGACGACCATTGACACCTTGCACAAGGAGGGCAAGACACAAAAGGTCACTGCAAAAGAGGCTGGCTGTTCACAGAGCTCTGTGTCCAAGCACATTAATAGAGAGGCGAAGGGAAGGAAAAGATGTGGTAGAAAAAAGTGTACAAGCAATAGGGATAACCCCACCCTGGAGAGGATTGTGAAACAAAACCCATTCAAAAATGTGGGGGAGATTCACAAAGAGTGGACTGCAGCTGGAGTCAGTGCTTCAAGAACCACTACGCACAGACGTATGCAAGACATGGGTTTCAGCTGTCGCATTCCTTGTGTCAAGCCACTCTTGAACAACAGACAGCATCAGAAGCGTCTCGCCTGGGCTGAAGACAAAAAGGACTGGACTGCTGCTGAGTGGTCCAAAGTTATGTTCTCTGATGAAAGTAAATGTTGCATTTCCTTTGGAAATCAGGGTCCCAGAGTCTGGAGGAAGAGAGGAGAGGCACACAATCCATGTTGCTTGAGGTCCAGTGTAAAGTTTCCACAGTCAGTGATGGTTTGGGGTGCCATGTCATCTGCTGGTGTTGGTCCACTGTGTTTTCTGAGGTCCAAGGTCAACGCAGCCGTATACCAGGAAGTTTTAGAGCACTTCATGCTTCCTGCTGCTGACCAACTTTATGGAGATGCAGATTTCATTTTCCAACAGGACTTGGCACCTGCACACAGTGCCAAAGCTACCAGTACCTGGTTTAAGGACCATGTTATCCCTGTTCTTAATTGGCCAGCAAACTCGCCTTACCTTAACCCCATAGAAAATCTATGGGGTATTGTGAAGAGGAAGATGCGATATGCCAGACCCAACAATGCAGAAGAGCTGAAGGCCACTATCAGAGCAACCTGGGCTCTTATAACACCTGAGCAGTGCCACAGACTAATCGACTCCATGCCACGCCGCATTGCTGCAGTAATTCAGGCAAAAGGAGCCCCAACTAAGTATTGAGAGCTGTACATGCTCATACTTTTCATGTTCATACTTTTCAGTTGGCCAAGATTTCTAAAAATCCTTTCTTTGTTTTGGTCTTAAGTAATATTCTAATTTTCTGAGATACTGAATTTGGGATTTTCCTTAGTTGTCAGGTATAATCACCAAAATTAAAAGAAATAAACATTTGAAATATATCAGTCTGTGTGTAATGAATGAATATAATATACAAGTTTCACTTTTTAAATGGAATTAGTGAAATAAATCAACTTTTTGATGATATTCTAATTATATGACCAGCACCTGTATATAGGCATTTTGTAGCCTATTCCGCGCTCAAGCGTACGCATAAAGCTTGCTGCAAAGCACTAGCAAAAGTAATGATTATGAATGTGTCAGGAAAAAAATAGCAAGGAGACATTTTAGCTATTTATTAATACTCTTATCTGTATGACCAAAAATGACGGAGTTGTTTCCGCTGTTATCAGAAAAAAATGCAAAAGATTGCGCCGGCGCCTCAATGTCAGCGCGCTAATACTTTAGCTTCCATACTCTGCACAAAAACTTGGATATGTGCCTAATAATAGCGCAAACTTATCTAGGTTAACATTAGAGAGAGCGAGCATTTAAAGTTGCTACTACTTACATGTTTCGAATGATAAGCCATATTTGAGGTCGATGGATGATAGGCGAACATTTGGATTTCCTGCCCGACATACTGTAATTACCACATGGACCCGCCATTAACGATCTGTCCCTCACGGACAGCGTGACTTCGCCACAACTTTTTTTTGCCTGCGACTAACCGACTAATAAAAATTTTTGGTCGACTAAGCCTCTTCTAGACGATTAGAATTTAGTCAACTATTAGGGGGCAGCCCTAGAAATACCAACAGTGTTTCTCAGAAATTGCTTACTGTACCTTTAAATGTGACTGCAAGTCAACTTAAATATATGCTCAGGTTTTTTTTTTTTTTTTTTTGTCACATTCCTGATTGCCAGCAACATTTTGTATAAGCTGCAGCTATCTAATGGTGTGTTTTGCTCAGTTCTTAATCTAGTGATAAAATAAGGCTTGCATCAGTCTTGTTGTTCACTAAACATTTAAACATCTCAGTAAATTTTCACATTTACTTTCACAGCTCAACTTTCTGTTATTCAAGGATTCAACTTCATTCTACCAACATCACAACCTTCAGCCAATAGGATATTTGTATTTGGCAGCACTAACACAGATTCCGTTACCTCAAGTCCTTTATGGGTACCTAAAAGTTCTTTAGTGACTGAAAAAAAGAATGAGACTGTGAATTTGAGAACACAGCACAGCACCCTGACAGAGATTTCAAAAATCAAAACAAGCAAAGTTCAGACAGAGGGCAAAATCTACTTTACTCTGGGTAAAACAGACTGCAGCACTCCCTCAACGAAGAGAGTGGGAATGATTAATGAACAAGTGAAGGTCTCACGCTTCGGTGTGGGTACTTCTCCATTAGCAGATCTGAGCTCAATACAGAAACTTTACGAAGGTAAGATAAATATGAATAATAATAACATGAGATTCAGGGCTGCTTGTAATGCATTCATCGCCTTACCTGTCTTTCTATTGCAGTGTATGTGATTTTGGATCCTGACACAGCTTACCCTAAACTCATCCTGTCTAAAGACAGGAAACAAGTGAGGCATGGTGGAACCTGGACAGATGTTCCCAATAACCCTGAGAGATTTGACTCCTTTGCCTGTGTCTTGGGAAAGGATGGGTTTTCCTGTGGGAGGTTTTACTTTGAGGTCCAAGTCAGTGATAAGACTGAATGGGATTTAGGTATGGCTAGAGAGTCCATTAGGAGAAAGGGGAAAATAAGAGTGTGCCCAGAGAATGGGTTTTGGTGTATATGGCTAAGGAATGGCTGTGAATATATGGCTAATGAATCCTGTCCTGTTCCCCTTTCCCTGAAAGACAAGCCCCAGAAGGTGGGGCTGTTTGTGGATTATGAGGAGGGTCTGGTCTCCTTCTACAATGTGGAGACCAAGGCTCTTATCTACTCTTTCACTGGTCTGTCTTTTACTGAGAGAATCTATCCATTTTTCAGCCCTTGCAACACAAGAGGTGATACGAACTCAAAGCCTCTGATTATCTCTACTGTTAATAAGTCTAATTATTAGGGATGCACCGATACTCGTGGAAGCTCGTGTACTTGTAGCTACTCGTACTCGTAAAAATACCCCCGATACCAAAGACCGATACCTCGCGTGACGTAACTGACAGAATTTTCCATGCACAGAGACACTGACGGCATCTTTCATAGGCAAGCTCTGTTATCCTGGTTACTGGCGTAATAAACACAATTTCTCTCCCCACAGATGTTTGATATGGAATAATAAAGATATTAAATACAAGAATACAACACTTTTTTTCAATATTGGTTTAGAAACAACATTTTATTGGTGACACAGTTGTTTCGCCATGATGGTCACTTACTTTCATATGGAGAATTTCTAAATAAATTCAAACTTCCTATATCTGCAAAGGATTATGCAGTTGTTTTTGATGCTATACCTTCTGGTCTCCTTCAGCTGTTGCGAGGTGCTAATGCTGTTGATTTGGATGCAACTATTGATTTTAATTTAAGGTTAGGTGGTATAAGTATTGTTGATAAAAAATGCAACAATAAATTCCTTAGACAGATTTGTCATTCACTTAGGATACCCCCAGCTAAAAGCTTTTGGAATTCATTAAGTGGGAGAAGGCTTTTTTAGTTTCCAGGAGATACTGTGTCACCAATAAGATTCATGAGGTTTCATTTAAAATTATTCATTGTATTTACCCAGTTAATCAGGTTATAAAAAGATTTAAGAAAGATATTGATTTGAAATGTCTGTTTTGTAATTTGAATGATGAGACTATTTATCATCTTTTTTTTTATTTCAGTGTATTTGCACTAAATTGTTCTTTTGTGATTTTGAGGTCTTTTTTAAGGAGATCTCTGGAACTGACATTAATCTGAAGGACAAAAATATTTTATTTTTTTATGATAAGCCTTTAGAAAAGAAAATTTGTTTTGTTCTTAATTTGTTTATTATTTTAGGGAAATATCACATTCATAAATGTCGATGGGCAAAAAATACACCTAGTTTAATACAATTTAAATTTGAGCTTTGTCATTATCTTAAGTCATCGGAGGGTGTAAGGAACAGCAAAGCAAAAAAGACTATAAACTGTTGTAAGGCCTTGAAATTCTATCCTTTTTAAAAATCTTTGTATTTATTTTGTAATTAGAGCTATGGATTTGATTTCAATACCCCTGTGTATATAGTTATTTATCTTTGTATTATCTGTCTTTAATTTATTATTATTATTATTATTTTTTATTATTTTTATTTTTATTTTTTTTGGTACTATTGTTATTTTTGTTTTGTAATGTATGTTTTTTACTGATTTTCTTGCTGCTGCTGTTATTATTATTATTATTATTTTGTATTATTGTAATTTTTATTTGTTTTGGGGGTTTTTTTTGCTTGTTTGTTTGTTTATTTGTTTTTTGTTTTGTTACTGAATAAAGCATTTAAAAAAGTGAGAGACACCGACGGCAGCAGCAGAAACAATGTCAGCCTCAGGGTTGTGGAAATACTTCAAAATTAATGATGACAACCCACACATTGAGAACTGCATGCTTTCAATCACAATTCGTTATCGATTAGTGAACGCGGGATAGGCGGAATCGCGCTAAATGACACAGACCAGACGCGCTCTCTCGCGCGCGCGTGCGATCCCAGTTCTCTCAGACAGCGCGCGATCAGTTCTCCTCGCGCCTGAATGGTCAAATGCATAGTTGTCAAAATGTCCATCATGTGGAGTATCTCACGTAAATACAGTCGGTTATGGCTTAAGTCGACGTAAACATTTGGGTGAAAACAGGATATGTGTCAGTATCCATGGATTCGGTCTTAAAGGGACCGTAGCCTATATTTGTCATTAATGTTAATAAAACAACAAAAGATGTTAAATAAAGGTATACATGGTAAATAAACCTACTGTATCTGAAAAAAAAAGTTTATTTAATTTGTATCTCTATAGTATTTGTTGTATTGTTTGTAAATTTTTTTCCCCGAAAAGGCATAAAAATCTGTATGTATTTGTTAACTGTTAGTTGTAATAAGTGTTTTGAGTAATTCGCTGTATGTTGATGATAATGCAACAGAGAGAGAGAGTTTAATGCGCACTTCTTGTGCTCTGTAATGTTTAGCTTTTGTGGTGATTTGTTTGGAGTGAAAACGGACGCAATAAACTTAATAAAACATCGGTAAAGGTTTGGTCATTATTCGGATAGGGTCTGCTACACTTATGAAAGTTACAGAAGTTATTTAGTCAAGAATAGTGTGTGATTTTTTGTTATTTGATTAACATTAAGCGCAGACAGCTCAGTGCCTTCACGCAGTTAATTAATAAACCATCGGTTTGTCATATCAGCCTTTTTCCTCCTACAGCCGATATGCCTATGGTTGTAAATTGAGCAAAAATCGGCCGATAAATATCGGCGGCCGATACATCGGTGCATCCCTAATTTTTAGTAATAATAAAGAAGCTGTCTTACATTCATTAGTCTCACTGTGCTTGGAAAACTGCAACATCACCAAAAAAAAAAAAAAAAAAGAGAGAGAGAGAGAGAGAGAGAGAGAGAGAGAGATTAATAAATGTATAGGCATCGGTGTCGACCAGTACCAGAAAAAAAGTATCTGTACTCATACTCAGTCCTTAAAAAATGTTATCGATGCATCCCTACTAATTATCCTATGTTTCTGTAGAAAATAAGTAATACAACAACAGAAAGGCCATTGTTTAGTGAACACACAATTATGATTATGATTAAAAACACACTAATTAAAGCTGTTGTCCGTAACTTTTTTTTAGTTAAAAATGATCCAAAATCAATTTTTGAGCAAGTACATAACCGGACAGTGTTCAAAACTATCTCCTTACCTTAGCCCGATTCACAACGATCAGCTTGTAATAATGTTTTGTAATTCGGGTGGTACTGGTGGGTTTCCGCAGGAAGTTCGAGCATGCAGCCGTTCAATTTTGCGTCTTTGCGTCATTACATCACGTCTGTTTACATAAAGAATGAGGCCCAGCTAGTAGGCTATATCATGTGAGGATGCTTCCACAGCAGTTGGAATAATTAAACTTATTTTGATGGGGGATTGTTTGATTGACAAATGGACAATTAGAGACTGTACAGAAATTGAAATCTACAGGTAACGCTAATACACACTAAATACATGTAGTCACACAATGCTGATGTTGTTAACTAACAATTTGAGAACAAAGTATAACAATAATAATAATTAGCATGGTTTGATATGATATGAGCTAAGCGATCGTTTGTTTTGATCACCATTGAGTGTGATTTATTGTAATGTTGTTTTTTTTTCAGTTGGTCAGAACAAAAGTGACAGATTTGTTACTTACTTGTTCAGATGACATTCTCCAGTGAAAATTCTTATTTGGTCATATTTACAAGACTACAATCTGTAATTTGGAAGTACAGTATCCACCAGTGCGGTGACAGCCACACATTCTCCTCAAAACATTAAATTCATCCACACTAAGGAGCCGTGCCAATGCACAACCCACGTAAAAATTATAATTCCACAAATAACTGCAATTGCAGGTTTCGAACAGAGATGGCGACAAAGAGGCAAAACTTACGGACTGCAGCTTTAAATGTTTACTGATAAACATTTCATTATTATTGTAGTATTTAATGGAAATTTGGTATGGCACCACTAGACATGTATTGTTTTCTTCCTTAGATTGCTTCTTGTTATGTTCCTTTGTTGTTTTGGGTGTGGAAAAAAGTCTAATAAATGAATAGCCTAAATGTAAATGTAGGTGACATTTGACATTAGGCTAGATTTTATGGCTTGAGTCAAAATCCTGACCAACTCATCAAGTACACAAAAGAGGAATATGAAAAGAGGTAATTCCATGTATGTTATTTACGTTTTAATTTAAAAACAAGAATAAAATAACTATTTCAACAAAGCATCACTCTTTACATGTGTCCAATCAAACAAAAAAACAAAACTCAAACAAAAAATGGCTAACCCTCAAAGATTAAAGGGGTCATATCATGAAAATCTGACTTTTCCCGTGTTTAAATGCTATAATTGGGTCTCTGGTGCATCTACCAGCACAGAAAATGTGAAAAAAAAGGACAACCCAGTAACTTTGTTTTGGTAAGCCTTTCTCTGCAAGCATGAGACAAATTGAGCTGATTTTGCTCCCCTTGTGACGTAGGAAGGGGATCTTATTATAATATTACCGCCCCCTGAATCTGTATGTTTCCACCCAAGGCGCCGCCATTGTTTTCGCAAACGACGAGTAACACTGGTCGTGGAGTGCAGCAGCAGCAGCTGTCCCACAGTTTGGCTACAACCCTGATCAAACACACTTGAATGTCTTCAGGATTACTAAAGCTACGTGAAGGAAGGTGAGTTGTGTCAGAGCAAAACTCTGCAGGACAGCAGCACTCAAGAATGACTGTCCCTGAGCTCGTGATATGTCTCAGCTATGTAAACATTATCACTGATCTGTTAACGGTTATAATAGCAAACATATGTGTCTCCATAAACTCCCTGGCATCTGAGCCACTAAGGACGCAGTGGTGTATTTTTATTTATGATGGGAATGTGGCTAGATAAATTCATATAGCAGTATGTGTCATTAACACTAGAATGCTTCACACGATCGTCAGTAAAACACAGGTTTTGCACAGAAATTGATTCTCAAAGATGAATCGATACCAACTGATCCAATTTCATATTTCGTGATGTTTGCAAATTGCCTTCCTGAATGTGTTTAGTTAACACGTTGCTAATGTACTGTTAAATGTGGCTAAAGTTACCATTGTTTCTTATTTTATTTACGGAGACTAGAGCCATGTCGTTATTTTCATTTTTAACCCAAAAATACGTGTAGTCTGTATAATTCATAAACAAATCTTCATTCGTATTGAGTCTCTCCAACAGTGTGTAGCTTTAGCCCCGTTAGCCGTGCGTCGCGCTATCAAAATCATTCAGAATCGAATTTTAGCAAACATCCACAAATACATGCCATACCTATGTTATATGCTGCATCAAGAATAGTTTGTAACGATCCATTTTGCGAGTTTTATTTGCTGTTATCTTTTGTACGTATGCCTCAGTGTATTGGAATGACGAGCGTGGGGGTGGGGAGCACGAGCTCATTTGCATTTAAAGCAACCCACCCACAAAAACGGCTTGATTTTTCTCACACCCAAATCGGGGCAAATTTGACAAGCTATAATAAATGATCTGTGGGGTATTTTGAGCTGAAACTTCCAGAGACTCATATTACGTCTTGTCAAAAGGAGCATTATAGGTCACCTTTAAAATATAGGCTATACACAAAACAATAGGCTTGCTAGGAGGTTTGTTTATTTAAAATATCACATAAAGCTAGAACTGGTGCACCCTCCAACACCCTATTAGCGGACGCGCGCTTCTGCTGCGTATTTCTGCGGCGTCTCTGTATATGTTGAGTATTTACTTCATTAACGAAAGTTACCGGCCATTGAGAACTAAAAATTTGATCATAACAAAATGTAATTTACAGAAGGACGACCACATTTACATCCAAATAGGCTACTAATGTAACGGAACAGCATCAAATTGCAGGATGTCACATGGGTGAAGATCGTGTTGATGGGGCATTTATCTTAATTTGTGCGCAGTTTAGAACAAGAGACGAAATCAGTATAGATACTTATTTAGAAGGGTTTTTTTTAATGTTTTGAAACTTTTATATTACCAACAATCACTGAACATGAATATTCACATCATAGCCTACCTGTCCAGGTAATGAAGTTCAGCAAAGTAGCTGTTGTTTCTAACTTATTTCAAAAGCAGCTGCTTCACTGTTGTTTCTAACTTGTTTCAAAAGCAGCTGCTTCACTGTTGTTTCTAACTTGTTTAGCCGATATTTTCTTAGCCATGCTTCAACAGAAGAACATGTCAAATAAAACCGCCTCCTGAGAGTGCCAGATCGGTGAGGTGGTCGCGCTAAAGTATAAATTGCTTGGATTTGTGTTAGCATGACACGCAGCTAAAATGGGCATCATGTACAATAATATCTTTTGCAAAGCGATATTCTTATTCCATGGTCATAAAGCTGGTAAACCCAAGCATGTGTAAAATACTTATTTACTCTATTCGAATGATGACCACGCAGGGATAAAAAATAAAGGGACGGCACGTGACTTAGTCATATGCAAAAATGCTTTTTTTTTCTCCTTTTTTTTTTTTTTTTTTTTTTGGAATAGCATAATATTGTGTTGTATCTTGTAGAAATAGAGAAAAGCCCATTTCATCTACCTTGAAAAGTAGTCATGCTGCAAAAGGATAATTTAGACAACTTTACAAACCAGAGGGCTGTTTCATAAAAGACACTAAGAAAAGCGAGGATTAAACTCCAAAACGTGACTTGAATGAACCTAACAAACGAGTTGGGGCTAAAGCGGTTTTATAAAAGGTAATTGAAGCAGAGATCGTATTATTATTGGGAGATGAGAGTGTATCTCTTACCATTGGAGAAAGCGTAACGGCTAACTTAATCACGTGCAGCACCTCTCAGCCTATCGTGTAATGGCAGTGACATCAGTCGCAACATTCCCTAGTCTGCCTTCTCTTAAAAAAAAAAAAAAAAAAAAAAAAAAAATTTATCACGCTAAAATC
The DNA here is from genome assembly GCF_019924925.1 of Ctenopharyngodon idella. Classification (NCBI taxonomy): domain Eukaryota; kingdom Metazoa; phylum Chordata; class Actinopteri; order Cypriniformes; family Xenocyprididae; genus Ctenopharyngodon; species Ctenopharyngodon idella. The sequence goes on from NC_067226.1 coordinate 3,190,184, forward strand.
TACATATAGCTCCCAACGAAAATATTGTTTAGTGTAAAGCAGGCTGTAGATTAATTAAATTATTAGCTATTTCCCCACAAAAGCTGTTTAATCAGCATAGTGAAGCCTCTCATCCATTGACATCCATTCAAAAAACAGCCTCTGATCTCATTCCCTGTGTACCGGGGCGGAGCGTTAGCATTAGCCGTTACACTTTTTTGGCTAAAGGTTGCAGGCTTGCCTTCCAGTGGCTTTGATTGAAGTTCACGCAGTCTCGCTAATTTGATCAAGGTTTACCTAGTCAAGATAATTGCGCGTGCAGGCTTTTCTTAAGCAGCCCTAGAGGTCGATCATGGATCAAATCGATCCACCATAGGAAACAGCATACATTTTGTGCTATTTTATGCGTTTGAGACATGGTGTTTTCCTCAGTGCATAACTTACTTTTCACAAGTTTATTCTCCATCTGTAAATGTTAGAAAGTCATGCAAATATTTTCATTTTGCTGCTAAACTTCACGGTGAACGAGCGCTGCTGTGCGCATGCGCGCTAAACAGACGGGACGCAATAGAAGCGTAATAATTCTGACTAAAATATACATTTTGCTAAAATATTTTATGTTGGACATTAAATGTGCCTTATGTACAATTTTAAACCTACAAGTAAATGTATTTTTATGATAGTAACTGTAAATGGACTATTGTAATGGGGTAAATCAATATACTTTAGGCCAACTACTGAGTTTAGTTTCATCTTACCAATTAAAATTTAGTCTGTGCATATTTATTTTAATTTTTAATTTTAATTTCTGCTCTTCTAATAACCATAAAAGGTACTACAGCTGCCAAACAAAACCAGAGAGAAATGTATTTTTATATTTTAAAACAATCTAATTAAATCTTGGGCACAAAACATTTAGCCAGTAAAGAAAAGAAAACCTGTAGGTTACACACACACACACACACATATATATATATATATATATATATATATATATATATATATATATAGCCTAGTCAAACCAAAAATTATTCAGACATTTTTGGACATCATATATTTTTACTAGTAGGTGCAAGACACTATAGTTCATTTATGTAAGTAAGGACAGCAAAATAAATTAAACTGTGACATGTTATACCCCAAAATTCTTCATACAGTGGACTACCTGTATATTTGATAAAAATTTGGAACCAAAAATTATTCAGACACTTTGACCTGTGTTATTTGCTTAAGTGTTATCGGACATAATTAAGATTAATTTCTGACACAGTTTAACTCTGAGATCTTGTCATATTTTATTATAATTTTTTTCAACTATTCAACTATAGTGAATAAACTGTATTAATGAATGAAATGTTCAAGGTGTCTGAATAAATTTTGGTTTGACTATATATATATATATATATATATATATATATATATATATATATATATGAGACCAGAGTATAGATTCCCAGAGGTCTATATTTTTGTAAATATGGGCCTTGGAAAAGGCTAGCTGACTTTATTGTGCTTTGACTACAGTGGGTTGTTCACAACCAAGCATGTCATTTCTGCAGGCTGCGTCTTACTCTGTCAGATAAACACAGTCACTCTTTTCATAGCTTTTGCTGGCTCTGAAACACTTGCTTGGTATTTCTCCTGCTCTTTGTCTAGCAAAAAAATCACTCATCACTAAATGAAAGCTTAAAAATGAAGGCCTGATTATTTCAGGAGCCTTGTCACGGGTCTATTGATTTTGAAATTCTGTGTTACTTTTGCTATATAATTCACACTTAAAACAATGTCTTCTTTTTTGCTAAGAAATAAGTCTCCTGACAGTTCTCTCCCAAGTGCTTCTATTGTTGTCAGCATTAAGTCTGAGAATGATTCAGTTGGCTATATAACACTTAATTTTTAAGAAATTACTTCTCTTTAAATGTTTTGGTTCATCATACTTACCTTTTAATAAAAAATTGCCTTAAACTTACACCAATTTTTTTTTTTTTTTTTTTTTTTTAAGCTCTATTTAGTAAATGTGTGTGTGTATATATATATATATATATATATATATATATATATATATATATATATATATATATAGGACTGATAGTGGTTAATAAAGTCAAATAATTGTATGTGAGAGAGTCAGCTGTAATATTGCATTCCTATTGGTCACTGTTAGAGGAGCTCAGCTTAGCCTGACAGTTAGCCTGCTCCAGACCAGGTTAGTTTCCCAGCATAAGTTGCCAGAGTAACTGAGTTTGAACTAATTTAAGTTTGTTTTATGAAACAGAATTCGCTGACAGTAAGTCTGACTAACTAAAATAAGCCTGACTTGTTTTCTAATCTTGTTTTATGAAACAGCCCTCAGATAACACATTTGAATAATTCAGTAAACACATTTATTGAATAATTTTCGTAAATGTTTTAATAAATATTTATTAACGATCACTCTTTATCCATTAGTGTATTACTCTGTTATATTTTCGCCAAAATTATTAACTGTTTTGAAATACTCACCTTCATGAATTCATATTTCACCAACATGCCACTAGATGGTGCGCTATTACTGTGAAAACTCTTGATCATCTAAATTGTAAAACCTGTGTTGTGATTACCAAACAAAGGACTTAAATCGGAGAACATCAGATAACATACAGAACAGCCACTTTGGTTCAGGAATGAAATAATAACAGCAATAAATTTAATTCATATGATTGTGTATCTTTATGTTTTCATATAGTCACACATGATGGAGTTTTCTCTAGTTGAACCTAACAGTGAATTTGTCATTATTTAAATATATAAATAAAAAAGTAATTATTGATTGTTGATATCAGCAGTTCTTGAATTTCAAGATTTTTTAATTCCTCATAAACACAAACGCATTAACTCGCAACACCTTGGCTTGTACGACTACAGAATGTCAGAACATCCCCATCACACCCCCACCCTCTTCTTTTTCTGCTTTTCCCTCCCTCCCTGTTCCGTGTTCTTTTCCTTCCCTTTTCCTGGGCTGAATGAATGGAAGGTCCCCCGCAGCACAATGGAAGCTGGTCTCGTAGGAATGACAGAAATGTCTGGAGTCAGCAGGAGGCTGGTGGCTATGGGCAACACGCCCCCCATGACATCACAGACAAGTACATTCCACCCTCCTACTGACTCCACTTCTCTTCTCTCCCCCGTCCCTCAGTTTTTCCAAAGTAAAGCGGGACATTTGAGGACTGAGACAAAGATGTAAATGTTTGGTATAGATATTTTTATTGGTGAAATGCATGTGAAACTTTGTTTTTAGGAAAGAATGGTGTGTAATGTTCACATTATGTAGCTTATATTTAACATTGTTTTGGTTTTGTGCACAGCTCAATAAATCCAACAGTTTACTCTTTATAACACTGAATGTGGTTCTAGGTCAAACAAACAACGCATTGGCCATGTTTCCACACAGCCGTTCTCTGTAATATCTTTGTGACACTACTAACCCAAGGCTAGGTTTTAATTCTATTCTCTTGACAGAGCAGCATGTGTGCAGGAAAAGATCCCTGGTCTGGTTGTCATATGGAGGACTAGTATCCATAAATGGAAAAGCACAGCAACAATCTGCACCATTTGATTCATGTGATATTGGATTTCTCTCTTAGCTTTGTACAGATCCTTTTTTCCCCATTCCTTTTCTCTGTTTCCCCCACTCTGCCTCTCTCTTTCTGTCTCACTCTCTCTATTCCGTCTTCCCTCATTCTTTCTGGCAGGCATTCAATTTCACACTTGGGGGAGCAGAATGAGGGGAAGGTCAGGGCTGTGTCAACAGAGGCCAGCATTTTTTTTTTCTTCTTTTTCATTTTTTTCTGCTGATACAGGGAGAAAGAGAGACCTAAGTGTCCCTTTTCTTGTCTCCTTCACACATTCACCTACTTCTCCCTGCTCTCTCACACTCTAGCAGACACTGATTCCTTCCCTCGGGTCTTCTCACTGCAGTTGTCTTGTCTATCCAACCAACAAGAGTTACTAGTGAAAATGACCTTCACTTATAACATTTCAGTCTCTCAATGATGAATACCATGTAACAAAAATGGCATGCAGGTTAACAGCTTGTCCATTTTTTGGGCTTTTATACACAAGCTTCGGAACTATTAAAATCAAAATGAAATTTGTGCTACCCAGCTTTGACTAATATTCTGGCAAGGTTCTCTCAAAGTTGTGAACAAACGTTATCTGGTCCTATGTTCCCATAATGTTTGCAAAATAACATTTTCATAACTTATTGGGAAATTTTGCAAAACTTCTTAAAATATTTTTTTATTAGCTGGGTATGTTGGGGGACATGGTGATGGGAAAAATTATGAGATGGGAGAAAAATTGTCTATTAATCCTTTTGTGTTCGCTTGCAAAATGTTTCGCATTCTCTCACAAATGTATTGAGTTCCCCCAAGAAACTTTGCATTTTCTCGCAAAAGCATTGAAATATATATTTTTTTCATCCCATATCATATTATTTCCATGAAAGCAAATGCAAAAGTTTCTCAGAGGAACACAACATTTTTGTGCCATAATGCAAACAGTGCAAACACAGTTTCTTGGGAGAAAGCAAAGTTTTGTGAGAGAACGCAAAAACATTGAAACAAACTTTTCCAATCTTAATTTTTTTGGCCATGTCCTCTTAGGCCAGGGATGTCCAATCCTGATCCTGGAGGGCCACTGTCCTGCAGAGTTCAGCTTCAACCCCAATTAAACACACCTTACCAGCTAATCCAGCTCTTACTAGGCATACTAGAAACTTCCAGGCAGGTGTGTTGAGGCAAGTATGAGCCTTTGAAGTGTGAGGATTTGTCCTTATTCAGAACATCATTAATAAAAATGTCATTTGATTCTGCTTTTGCACATTCATTTATCTGCAGATCAAAGTGGAACACCGTACTAAAACACTCTTGAAAGTTTCCCGCACTACTTTGAGGCCATTCACATAGAATGCTTTTTGCATTCCATTTTTATACTGTTTTTCTATATTAACATGCACTACACCAGGGGTGCCCAATTCAAAGTTCATCTCCAACCCTGTTTAAACACAACTGAATTGGCTAATTAAGATCTTCAGGAGCACTTGATAATAATTACAGACAGGTGTGTTGGATCAGGGTGGATCTGAACTCTGCAGGTAGGTAGATCTCCAGGAACAGGATTGGACACCACTGCACTAGACAAACGTCTTTGACTGTTGCACAACTTTTTAAAAATGCTTTTTTTGTTTGTTTGTTTTTTCATTCTACTTCCATTTGGTGATAATGTGTTCTGTGCGAATGACCCCATATTCTATGGCCCCCAACTTCAGTACTGAGGCCACATCCACACAAAGCCAGAGCTTTCCCTATCCGATCTTTTTTGTCTCTCGTTCTAAAAAAAAAATCCGTAAACACGGTGTCGTCTCAAGAAATATCTGCGTACACATGAAACCACTGATACCGACTCAAAAAGATGTAGTATACATGCCAGACCAGTATGTGTCGCTGTAATTCTGCCACAGAGATACACTAAACACGGAGAAGAAGACTTGGAGGATGCGCATAAACCTTGCGCACTGTATACAAACTTTAGTAAAGCTTAGTAATAAAGCTAATAGGCTCAGTAGCTTCTGTGGCACGAACATAAGCATGTAGTCTGTTACTGTTGTTGTTGCTGTTACATGACGTAGCGGTGTCTGACTAGGGTTGAGACGTGGGGTGATGACATCATCATTTCACAAAATATAGGGTGTCGTTTTCAGATTTATCCACTTTGGGACCTAGTTTCAAAAAATAGTGGTTTCAGGCTCCCAAAACGAATCCATCTGGACGAAATGCCTATACGATACAAAATCTTTACGTATACAGATAAACACGTCTCTGTGTGGACAGGCTCTGAATCTACAGTGTAGTCTGATTCCCAAATGAATGACTCTTAATCAGTGCAACCAGTTTTCCTTACGAATGACTCTTGATTTTAAGTGAATCGAAAACCAGTGTAGCCATTTTATGTACGTTTAGTATGTCACTCCATTCTGGTATTCCTGATCCAGTTCAATTCCTGTCAGATAAATAATCTCTGCCCAATATCTTTTTTTCTCACTGTTTCACTCAGAAATGTCACATTACAGAAGTACATTGCATAAACCTAAATTTTCATTCAGACCTATTAACTGATGTATATGTGTGTTTGTGTGTGCTGGTGCATGTACATGAGCAAAGTTCATGCTGTGATTTTCTGACACACCCTACTGACTGACTCACATTGGCTAATGAGTGCAAAAGCAAACAAGGTGAGGCAGATCAACAGATTTAGTTACATGTCTCATTCTACCATACAGTGCCATTGCTCTCTTTCTAGCTCTCTCTCTCTAATTGCTCAGTTGTTGGCAGTGAGTTTTGTAGTGTGGCAGTGCCAGCTTTGCCAGCAGGGCACAAAGGATTTACTGACCTATTGCTAACACTAGGAGCTTCCTCTAGTAAGCTCATAAAACACTGCGCACACTTGCACCAAGCAGCCCCAGTCCCCAGCATATGGCATTTAATGCAGACGAAACTTGTGCGCAAAATATTATGTATGATAATTATAAAAATTATAGAAGTACTTTAGGGCTCAGTTGAAATTTGATATTGTAGCACTATGTGTTCTTCTGTATTGCTGACTGTGCTTGCTTCTGCTCATATTGTTCTCTTTTGTAAGTCATTTTGGATAAAAGCATCTGCTAAAATTCTAAAAGTATATTCTCAACAACATGGCTCCAATTAAGAGTGTTATCTGAATACTAACAATTAAAATAGAGTTAAAACCAATGTTTTCTCTGCATAAAAGTGCTATTATTGCAAAAAGGTGTTGAGCTATTTGAGCTATTTTGCTAATTACAACAACAGCCTCCCTATATACAAAAAACACCTTCCAAAGACATAACAGCTAACCCAAATGCACAAATTGATTCACATGGAGAGAGATTGTTTATAATTGACCGTTTGCAAAGACCCGCCTCCTTTAGTCACTGTTGCTATGTCCGACAAGCCATGCCGCTCTCACGCCACACATCATGTTCTCACATAGTGAAAAATACATCGCGGAGCAAAGAGGACACTGACAACTTATCGACAGACAAGACAGAGCAGGTTACTTTTGATATGAAACAAAGTCTCAAATTTCAAATTTTGTAATTTTTAAAGAAATTTAAACAATAAATACCGTTTTGTGGTTCTTTAATGTGTCGTGACTTACCGCTGTAGTGCCTCAGATCAAGCGGCTCATGAATCCATCATTTCTTCTTACTAGTTATTTATATCATCAAATAAACATGAATGAACCACATTTCAAACACAGAAAGACGTCAGTACACATCATTTTTCAAGTCCAAGTCGACCAACGTTAATCTACTAAGGCCCTGTCCCAAATGGCACCCTAAACACTCACGGCCTTCCTACGAGTCTGCACTTTCGTGACGTAACGTCGCTTTGACTGTCGGGAAGAAGTCTGCCGCGGAGCTCGCACCAGTGCGGGCTCAGCAAAAGTGTGCATCGAGGGCACATATCGGCCGCAAAGAGGGCGCTCGCGAGCACCCTTCCGAAGCCTAAAATTGACAAATGGGACACCCTATGGTCTCGTGGACTTAACGGACGCTTGCGCGGCAGCCATTGTAAGTCCACAAGACCGACAGTGCTTAGAAGCGTTCCATTTGGGACAGGGCCTAACTCCCCTTACTGCTTTGTCGGACAAAATTGCGGATTCAGCTTTATGATTGGTTAGATCGCCTGTCAATCAAACTCCCGGCAAAGGGTAAGTTTCCTGATTGGCTGTGAAAAGCATAGACCTGCCCCTTTATTTATTTATTTTTTTTATTATTTATTTATTTATTTATTTTTATTTTTTTTGCTGTTACAGAAGCAGGTGTGATTTCTCAGGACAATTATTTTAGTCATATCTGTCAGGTAGTCTAATTCATTTCATTTTCTTCATCTTATTTTCTTTACTGTCTATATATATGAAGAATGTCTATATAGATATATTATATACACTGCCCGGCCCAAAAAAAAAAAAGTCGCTGTTTGGATTTTAATAGGCAAATACTTAAGAATCTATGAATGGATCATTATTACAGTGATTATTATGTTTCTAGCATGTTATATGTTTGGCAACGGTTCTTTTAACCCTTAAAGATGGAGTGTGTAGCTTTTCATTTCTTAAACAACCATGTAGGAAGACATATCATGGCCATATTCCAGAATGACAATGTCAAGACTCACCAGGGTTAAAATTGTGAAAGAATGGTTGAGAGAGCATGAAGAATCATTTTCACACATGAATTGGCACCTCTGAGTGCAGACCTTAATTTCATTGAAAGTCTTTTGGGATGTGCTGGAGTAGACTTTACAGAGTGCTCACCTCTTGCATTGTCAATACAAGATCTTGACCAAAAATTGATGCACCTCTTGATGAAAATAACATCACAACATTTATTTCCATGGAGAGGTGCATCATTTTTTGGTCAAGATCTTGTATTGACAATGCAAGAGGTGAGCACTCTGTAAAGTCTACTCCAGCACATCCCAAAAACTTACACCGAGGTTAAGGTCAGTGCCAATTCATGTGTGAAAATGATTCTTCATGCTCCCTCCCAACAATTCTTTCACAGTTTGAGCCTGATGAATCTTGACATCGTCATCCTGGAATATGACCATGATACATCTTAATATATGGTTGTTTAAGAAATTAAAATCTACACACTACATCTTTTAGGGTTAAAAGAACCATTGCAAAACATATAACATGCTATAAAAATAATAATCACTGTAATAATGATCCATCTATAGACTCTTAAGTATTTGCCAATTAAAATCCAAACAGCGACTTTTTTTTTTTTTTTTTGGCCAGGCAGTGTATATATATAAGAAGTACTTTACCTTTTAAAGCATTTTGAATCACCACATGAAACAATATAGAGGAGTCTGATAAAGAGCTGAATCCATGTGTCGCTAGTCAACAGTTGTCTGTAACTCAGGAAAAGTCATTAAGTCAGGAAAAGACTGCAGGTTTTGCAAGCAGCCATGAGATTAAGCAGGCTGTATTACAGGTGACTTGTCAAACAGAACAAAGAACAGGTGCAAACAAAGAACAGAAACCATGAAAACACAAATAATACTATGCAGACAAGGACCTCTGGTGGTGAACTTGTGAATCTGTGCTAATGGATTTGATACAATGCCCTACCTACAAAGATACACTACCATTCAAAAGATTGGGGTCAGTAAGATTAATATTCATACTTTTATTCAGCAAGGACACATTAAATTGTTCAAAATTGACAGTATAGACTTTTACATTGTTACAAAAGATTTCTATTCAAATAAATGCTGTTCGTTTGAACTTTCTGTTCATAAAATAATAAAATGTATCCTGGTTATCACACAAATGTTTTCAACATGGATAATAAGAAATGTTTCTTGAGCAATGATTTCTGAAAACTGGAGTAATGGCTGCTGAAAATTCAGCTTAGCTGTCACAGGAATAAATTACATTTTAAAATATATTAAAATAGAATATAGAATAAATTTATTTTTTATTGTAATATTTCACAGTTTTACTGTTTTCACTGTTTTTGATCAAATAAACGCAGCCTTGGTAAGCATAAGAGACTGAAAAGCATTAAAAATCTTACCAACCTCAAACTTTTGAACAGTAGTGAAGCCCTTGGAAAAACCATCAGGTAAAACTTAGATTATGAACTATTCTGTGACTGACATGCTTGACGCAACTGTGCTCAGATTCAGAGAACAGAGAATGTGAAAAATGTTATCAAAACAATTAAATAACTTACTTTTACTGGTGTAGATAGATCCTATTTTCTGCTTTGTATGAAGGTAATGACCTCCAGGAGGCTTCATCCACCTGTTTTGACCAGTGTAGGAAAGCTGTCTTTGTTGTCTTTTCCATTTGGAGCTCTTGGATTATGATAATGTTTAATGTTTTAGCAGAAGTAGGGAAATGGTGTATCAGTTATTTTCATTCAGATGGTGGAAAACATATTGAAATCCTGGGTGTGCTTTAGTAGATTAGAAACACAAAGCATGCATAGCCTATATTTATACACATATTGCAATAAAGTTGAAAATGAAAATAATAAACAAAATAAAGAAAGAAAAGATCTGAGGTGTTGTTCTGCATACCCGGGTACATTTATTTCAGTTTAAGAGCTGCCTCATAGCAGGGGGTCTTTATAATCACTAATCTCTCTTTGGCTTAAGAGAAAAGTTCTATGCTGTGTGTGTGTGTGTGTGTTTGGGGTAGATGGAAATTACAATTCAATAATGGGAGGCCTAGGAGTGGAGCTGAATGCAGTGGCAGACTGGTGGCTTGGAAAGTTCAGTTCTTGTTCTTTTGTCAGTTCTTTTGGTTTTGTGCTAATGATGGTTTTAGGGGGTGTTCTACCCTGCTGTTCAAAGAACAAAACTGAGAGAGAGAGAGAGAGAGAGAGAGAGAGAGAGAGCTGACCTTGGCGAGTGAGAGGAGAGGTGGGTAAATAGATTGTATTGAGGTTACCTTGACAACTGGCTATGCTGATTTTGGCCATCTCTGGGCCTATGGGAAAAGGAAAGAGGGGGAAGTAGGGAGAGAGAGATGGAGGAGTCAGTTATTGTGTGTGTGTGCGGTGTGTGTGTGTGTGTGTGAGGGAGAGGGGGGGAGAGAGAGAGAGAGAGAGAGAGAGAGGGGCTGCCAGGCATGGACTTCATATTAATCATTAACACAATGTTCCCAAAAGTTCCTGCCAAACTAATACGGAAGAAATTCATGATGCATTTTTTTTTTTCCTAAAAATTCTCTCTCTCTCTCTCTCTCTTACACACTCTCTGTCTCTCTTCCTCGTTCTTTTTTCTACATCATGATAATTATAGTGGAATTTACTTGCTATTCTTTTCCTAATATAACAAGGGAAAATGGAAGCGCTGACTTAGGTCAAGCAATAATGATTTATCCCAAGACACGTATAAAGATATACACAATATACACATGTATACATTTGTTTTTTTTATTATGGTGGGGAATTTCCATAGACTTCTTTTTTTTTTTAATACTGAGCTAATGATATTTCATAGCCCCTACCTCTAAACCTAACCCACCCTCACACTTTCTGCATTTTAAGTTTTATTAGAACCTTTTTTTTTTATTAAGACTATTATTTACAACAATTATTTATCAACAAATGAAACATTTTTGGTCAGTACGTTTTTTGTTGTTGTTGTTGTTGTTTTTTTAAGAAATTAATACTTTTATTCCAGCAAGGACACATTAAAATTTGTCATTTGACCAAAAGCGACAGTAAAGACATTTGTAACATATAAAATAATGTTACAAATGTTTAATATGTTCAAATAAATGCTGTTCTTTTGAACTTTCTATTCACCAAAAAAAAAAAAACAATCTTGAAAAAAATGTATCACAGTTTCCAGAAAAAAATATTAAGCAGCACAACTGTTTTCAACATTGGCTGCTGAAAATTCAGCTTTGCCATCACAGGAATAAATTACATATTAAAATAGAAAACAGTTATTTTCAATTATAGTAATATTTCACAATTTTACTGTTCTTTTTATTAAATTCAGTTTTTAATTTTTATATTGGCACTTAATGCTTATCATGGTATTTACTTGGTGGTCTAAGGAACATGGTGTGGTAAGTAGATTTTGAAAAACGCTGTTGGACATTGATGTCTGTTTATCACAGCTGACGCGCAACAAAACGCTTCACGAAAAATTAAGCGCAGTTGATGAACGAACAACAAGGAAGCACAAAAAATTAATGTACAGTACACAAGAGTAAATACAAACAAGTGTTCGTTGTTAGTCGCCAACAGCACAGCGGCTCCAGACAATCAATGACACTCAAACCCAGTGTTACTCACATGAGAAGTGGAATCAAAGCAGCCTCCGCATCTGTTTTCAGGCCTTCCCATTTAGCTCTCTCCAGCGCTGGAAAGCTTTTCTAATATAAACACGGGTCCTAAAGTGCTCGCCCAGTCATAAACCCTCATTCCAGTGATATTCTTTTGAGTTCTTTTGTATTGTGTCCCGTTCTGAAGTATTTTTTTTATTTAATCTTATTTTCAAATCTCCCTCTTGCTTTTCTCTCTCCTCGACCGTCATATGCCCCTAATGCTGATTGGTAAGACATTTGTTGTTGGTGTCGGCCCGACTAACTTTCAAACAGTGTTTTTGAAATTCTACTGAGTCCACCTTTAAAGGGTTAGTTCACCCAAAAATTTAAATTTTGTCATTAATTACCCAACCTTATGTTGTTCCAAACCCATAAGACTTTCATTCATCTTTGGAACATAAATGAAAATGTTTTTAATTGTTTTTTTGTTTGTTTGCTTTTAATAATCTCTGCGATTTCTGTCTCTCCATTGACAGTCTACGCAACTATCACTTTGACGCTTCAAAAAGTTCATAAAGAGATCGTAAAACTAATCCATATGAATTGAGCGGTTTGGTCCAAATCTTCTGAAGAGACACAATCACTTTATATGATGAATAGATTGAATTTAGCCTTTTATTCACATATAAACATTGATCAGCGAACATAAACAGAAGCTCAACTGAACCTGCTTGACATGCTTGAGCTTCCGTTTACCACAACTGATGCATGAGTTGATGAATGTTTATATGTGAATAAAAGCATAAATTAAATCTGTTAAGCGTATAAAGCAATTGTGTTTATTCAGAAAATTTGGAATAAACCACTCAATTCATATGGATTAATTTTACAATCTCTTTATGAGCTTTCTGGAGCGTCAAAGTGGTAGTTGCAGAAATCTCTCAGATTTCATTAACAATACTTCATTTGTGTTGAATGAATGAACATCTTATGGGTTTGGAACAACATGAGGGTGAGTAATTAATGACAGAATTTTCATTTTTGGGTGAACTAACCCTTTAAAGAGTACAGCAAAATTAGCATGGTACCATGTCCTAAAAACTATGGTAATACCATGATTCTTTTTGGTACATTTTGCTGCTGCTGCAGTGATTGTCTGCATGCATGTGCAAAGTGTGTGACTGCGCTAAAGTGTTACTTCGGCCCTGTAAGACTCTACTCAGCAATCATCAGCTTAATTGAATTCGCAAGGCATTGAACGGAGAAAATGTAACCAGCATTTTGCCTGTATCAGCTGTCCAGATGATGAATGAGAAAGGAAGAAAGAGAGAGTGAGCCTATGTGTGTGCACTGTACACCCAATTAACACATACGGCACGTGTGTATAAGGCTGTACAGGAAAGACAAAGGAATTAAGGGGGAAGAAAAGCTGGAGAACTCCCTAACACGTAAACCAGCAAGGCTGTAACCTTCATGTCAGCCTAACTGGAATGAGTGACTTCACTGCATAAACACAAAGTCGATGGAAGGAGCGTTCTTGTTTAGACTACTCTTGTTGAGCAGCACCCTCTCTCTCTCTCTCCCTCTGGCTGTGTACGACATTGTGATAGCCTTAGTATGTATGAGTTGGAACGCTCAACAATGCAGTTGGACACAGGAAGAGAAAAGGGGGTGGGTTGGAGGGTGAAGAAGAGGTTTAGCACATTTGTAACCTGATGCGTATGAAGGAGTTGCAGGGAGTGTCTGAATGCTTGAGATTGCTATCACTGTGGGATTGCGCTTTTTGTGTATGTTTGTGTGTGTAACCTTATGCACTGCCATGAGAGTTGTGGTATTATATATGAAGTACACACACAGAACTGCGATAAAGACGAGCATATACAACTGAAACTGTTTTGAAGTGATATCCAACCCTCGCGCTCTAGGGGCCATATCGTCCTGATGCTTGTCAAAACATGAAAAGTGATTAACTTTGTATTGTAGGCTTGTATTTGAATGAGCAGGGTGGGGGGCTCCTCTATCTGTGTGCATTGTGTGTGAAAGAGCTTGGGAAGGGGGGTGGCTCTCTCTCTCTGTGTGTGTGTGTGTGTGTGTGTGTGTGTGTGTGTGTGTGTGTGTGTGTGTGTGTGTGTGTGTGTGTGTGTGTGTGTGTGTGTGTGTGTGGCGCTCTGTAACCTAAACTCTCCTGACTCCAGGTGCAAGTAGAGGATTAGAGTGCTCTTTCTCTCTTTCTGTGTTTGTGCCAGCATTGATATGAGACTGTTTGGTAGGTTATATGTAAATATGTTCACCTATCTGGTGCAACAAGTTTTTTTTAATGTACTTTTTGTACTTTCTTAAGAAGAAATGCCTATTAGAATAGAAATATACACTTTATCTGAATTTAGAGATCAGCTTTCAGCTGTTTTCAGATATGTGGTTCATAATAATGATGATGTAGATATCCTTATCCCTAAAATCAAAAGGGAAATGATAGGTAAATAACACCCTGTTTGTAAGCCTAAACTTGACATAAACTGTAAACTTGTCCCTCAAATCTGATTGGTTGATTGGAATGTTGTACTTGAAGTAAGCTGAAAATATTTTTTTATGGAAAACAAAGTCACGTGATTTCAGCAGTTTGGCGGTTTGACACGCGATCCGAATCATGATTCGATACGCTGATTCATAACGCTCCGAAGCTTCCTGAAGCAGTATTTTGAAATCGGCCATCACTATATAAGTCGTTATTTTGTTTTTTTTTGACGCACCAAAAATATTCTCGTCGCTTTATAATATTAATATTGAACCACTGTACTCACATGAACTGATTTAAATAAGTTTTTAGTACCTTTATGGATCTTGAGAAGTTCGGTGGCATTGCTGTCTATGCAGGCCTCACTGAGCCATCGGATTTCAACAAAAATATCTTAATTTGTGTTCCAAAGATTAACGAAGGTCTTACGGGTGTGGAACGCCATGAGGGTGAGTAATAAATGACAGAATTTTCATTTTTGGGTGAACTAACCCTTTAATGTTATGAAGCGTCAAGAATACTTTTTGTGCGCAAAAACAAAACAAAAATGACTTTATTCAACAATTTTTCCTCTTCCCTGTTAGTCTCTTACACAGTTGCCGTAGTGAACGCATTGCAGAGCTTCCGTGTTTACATCCGTCATTGATGATGCTGGAGCCAGCCAATACTGTCTGGCATTCGGACGTAAGCATGGAAGCTCTGCAATGCGTTCACTGTGTCAACTGCATAAAGACTGACAGTGAAGAGGAAAAATTGTTGAATAAAGTCGTTTTTTTTGTTTTGTTTGTTTTTGGACACAAAAAGTATTCTCATCACTTCATAACATTAAGGTTGAACCACTGTAGTCATGTTGACTATTTTAACCATGTCTTTACTACTTCTCTGGACCTTGTGGTAATTTTGTTGCTTTCTATGGAAGATAAAAAAAAATCTCTTGGATTTAATCAAAAATATCTTAATTTGTGTTCCGAAGATGAACGAAGGTCTTACGGGTTTGGAACAACATGAGGGTGAGTACTTAAAGGGTTAGTTCACCCTAAAATGAAAATAATGTCATTTATTACTCACCCTCATGTCATTCTACACCCGTAAGACCTTCGTTCATCTTCGGAACACAAATTAAGATATTTTTGATTAAATCCGATGGCTCAGTGAGGTCTGCATAGACAGCAATGGTACTTCCTCTCTCAAGATCCATAAAGGTACTAAAAACATATTTAAATCAGTTGATGTGAGTACAGTGGTTCTACCTTAATATTATAAAGCGGTAAGAATATTTTTTTGTGCGCCAAAAAAACAAAAAAACTTTTTAACAATATCTAATGATGGCCGATTTCAAAACACAGCTTTATGAAGCTTCAGAGCTTTACAAATCGAATCAGTGGTTTGATTTCAGCAGTTTGGTGGTTTGACACGCGATCCGAATCACTAATTCGACTCAAAAGATTCATAATGCTCCGGAGCAGTGTTTTGAAATCGGCCATCACTAAATATTGTTAAAAAGTCGTCTTTTTTTTTTTTTTTCTTCTTCGGCGCACAAAAATATTCTCGTTGCTTTATAATATTAAGGTAGAACCACAGAACTCACATGAACTTTTTTAAATATGTTTTCAGTACCTTTATGGATCTAGAGGAAGTACCATGTCTATGCAGGCCTCACTGAGCCATCGGATTTAATCAAAAATATCTTAATTTGTGTTCCGAAGATGAACGAAGGTCTTACGGGTGTAGAATGACATGAGGGTGAGTAATAAATGACATTATTTTCATTTTTGGGTGAACTAACCCTTTAATGACAGAAATTTCATTTTGGGGTGAACTAATCCTTTAACATAATCCCTTACATTCCACAAATAAGGTGACAACTTATAGATTACTTTTACCTAAGTTGATTAGGGTTGGAGCTGAACTTTGCAGGAAGGTAGATCTCCAGGAACAGGATTGGGCACCCCAGATCTAGGCTATTTATTTTACAATTCGATTGAATGAATTGTTCAGTGACTCAATCATAACACACAAAAAGACCCTCGCTATAACCTACAGAACGATTTTTTTGGTGAGCGGATTTAAAAGATTTGAGTCGCAGGGATGAATCAAAATCCCCAGGCACTATTGTGAAAAGCCCATAAGCGTGTGAACTAGTGCACAGAGTCGCCAATCAGAATCGCCGTGGAGGGACGTAATGTCCCTTTAAGTGCAGACGGCAAGTGGAACATCTGCGTCTCCTCCTCTGTGACATCGCGCAGAGGAGCGTCCTATGGACGGGCTGACTCCGCCCACCAGTCAGGAAGATACAGAGCTCTCTGATCGTAAGTGGCCGTGTAGAGCGAGAGCTGATACAGACGTTTGTGTTATTAGTCCCTGTTCAAGAGAATCAACATGACTGGCGCTTGAACGGAATGTCAGATTAGCTTTCATTTGGACACAGTCATCATTCCTAGTTACTTATCGCACACACAACTGGGCGATAGCAAAGTTTCCAGACTTATATTAACCATATTTTAGTAGATTCCCAATCAGGCTTTTCTTTGTAAGACAGTTTACACATACTGAAACAAAGTGGATTTAACAGTGGCTACGTGGTTTACCCGCACTCCAAGATGCTTCTGGTCTCCCAGCGGCTAGACTCACCTCGCATGGACCCATTAGTGAGTTTATGAGTTTCATATTATTGGATTGCTTTGAATGGTGGCTCGCTCTAATGTTACGATAATTTGGTGTTTACAACTACCCTGCTTATGTGTCACTTATGTGTCACATCCAAACACTAGCTTTTTACGCAGCAGTGCTTTTTAAACTGTAACACTCCTACTGTTATGCTCGAGTTCCACAGTGAAGTTTGGAAACTTGAGTGGAGAAATCCCGGGGTTTTGTGTGTGTTAGATGGGGCAGACAGAGATTAGATGACAAGCTTGAAGACTGCATCAAAGATTAACTGGCGATGTCTCACGCATTTACGCACACAGTCCGAGGAAGCTCCATTTACTAAATTGATTTTGCTAGTATTTTTGTTGAATCTTAAAAGCAGCCATTCTGACTAGTCATGACAACTTACTCATGAAAGCTATTGTAACAAAAGAGATAATGTGTAGCAACTGAGCCAGATAGAAGACGAGGTACTAGCATGTCTTTTAAATCAGTAGGCTACCAAATATACTGCTGCTATATACAAATAAAACTACTACTTTTAGGCAAACATGTGCAGTTTGTTACTATTAGCAATGGAATGGTTATTTGTCACGATTGGGATAGGCTAGTGACTAGCAGGCAGAGCAAATACTAGTGACTAATTGAATAGATTCCAGTCATTATTGGAATAAGTCGGCTACTTAGCTAATGAAGAGATCAATTTGATTACTTTATGCACTAGTAATATAAATAATAGATACTAGTTAGTTGAAATGCTTGCCATAACTGCTATGACGACCTCTAATTCAGAAAAATAGCAGGTTAAGAGCGACTAGAGATCCTATCAGCACAGTCATTTAAACGGGTGGCTTGCTTTATCGATGCATGTAAGGCAACTTGACGATTGATAAAACCTTTGTTTTCATACATACGGCTGAAGGCAATGTGGAGTCAGAGAGGTAAAAGCCCCACACTGTTAAAGCAGCATGTGGTCTGCTTGTTGGAATGAAATGGCATTTATCAGACACCCAGCGGGGCTGCGCTCGCTAACAAAAGACTGAAAACTGGGGACTTGGACGAGAGCGCGGCTCTGGGGCTGCAGACGCTGTGTAAATCATCTCAAAATGAGCGATAATGTGAGTTTTCACTGTCGGAATTGCGGCTGCGTTTAAGCCTAGTGTTTAACAGTTAATGTGGATTGCTGAGAGATAAGAGAGACAGACGGTGGATGAAATGCGGGACAGGACTGCCAGTGTGTTCAGGATTAAGCCGAGCTATAGCAGAATACGTAATGGGATTATAAAGGTGGCGGAGGGCTCGTTCACTCTCAGAATAAGAGACTAGAAGGCAGCATATATCACTGCTTTTCATATAAATAACAGCAAGGTGTCTGTATGTCTGTCTGTTTTAGAACACGCTTGAGATCGCATGTAATTCAGTTTCTTGTCGATCAATAAACTATAAAGGAGAACGTTCAATGACGAGCCTGATTTACGCGCTGCTCCCCTTCGCTTTGTCATGGATTTGCCCAAACACATTTCCGAAAGCTATTATTGTATTTCCACAGATACGGCATGTTTACCCCCGCTGGACAGTCCCAGATTGTCAGTCTCATAAGTTTCCCTTTAGTTCAACAGGGAGTTTCCTCTGTAGGGATCGTTCTCTGTAACATTTGACAAGCGTGATGTGACTTAATTGTCACAAATAATAAAATTGCATATGATTATTAATAACATAATCCAATGCAGTTGTGGTTTACAGTTGGCCTATATCGGTAATTTTTGCAAAATGTTTGTTGACGTCATAATAGCTCATTTTTCTAATTGTTAGCCTATATATTATTATTAAATATAAATTATTAAAATAATAATGAATATAATTTTAAATAAAAAAATAAGCTATATGTGTTATATAATAACTATATTTAGCCTATATCGTATTAAAAATGTTAAAATTCGGAGCTTTTCTGAGTTAAGCTAGTTGTTTTTCTGAAAACAAATATCACAGTTGTAGATTTCCCGCACCGGATCTTTCTGCTCCACTCGATTTGAACTGATCTGTGGCCAAATGAGTCAGTGCGCTTTGAAGCTGCTGTTGACGGATGAATAAAAGGGCCGGAGTGGAATGCGCGCGCTAGTCTTCAGATCTCGTGCACGCACAGAGCGGTTCACTGTAATGCGAGCAGCGCTCGTGAATACACTTGGATCTCACCTCAAAGTTAGGTGAAAGTTTAAAACAACACATCCAACTTTTATCTTACCGACGTTTCTAGGATGAGATCACTGAGTCAGGGCTTGTGCGAAGGAATTTAACTCTGAGGGGTTTTTTCTTTTGTAGAGAGACGATGTTTGCGAGTTCAAAAGCAGTCTTCAAAGAGCGAGATTCAGCACACCCTCATACCACAAACAATCGCTCTGTCATTTTCCCGCGCTAACTAAGAATCGTTCTCAGTGCATCACCTTGAGTGACTCGTTTTTCCTTCGTGAGGAGACAAGGATGAAATTGTGCTGATTTGCAGAGAGAACCATATGGTGGATCGAGGAGACAGATAAGGATGGGAGGGAGAGATAGAGATAGCAGAGTGTTGAAGGGATTCTGATCTAGACAAAGAAGAAGAGAGAAAGGTTGGGCTGTCCTAGGTTCTTCCTCATTTTCACGAGTGTTTATGCTCAGGATGGACGTGAGTACCTGAGTACTTGGAAGTGATGTCAATAATTAATCATAAAAATACTTGTAATTGTGTCTTCCCAACTCAATCTCATGAGAAAACATAACTATTTTAAGAGTTGGCATACTCGTACACCTTTTTAAAGACCCACCCGTAAACCTGTCAGTAAGCAGATCGTATGAAAACATACAAAATGAAATTGTACAAATTCGTACAAATTAGCTACCAATTTGCCATAATGTAAATTAGCTATAAATAATTGTCATGAGGGTTCTTTTCTCAGCTTCAAAGCATCTGATTTAAGTCTGGAAGCATCTTCTTCTGGGATACATTTAAGATGCACACCTAGTTTGTGGTCTATAAACAAACACCTTTTCATAAGTAGATACATATTTAATCGATCAAATTGTCCACATTAGTCATATATAATAAGACAAACATCTTAGATTCATTCATAGAGCGTCTTTTTCCAGCATCTTTAGTCCTGTTTACCCTTGTATGTACATTCTAAGCATTTTTAGACATATTCAGAGAAACCCGGTCAGTTCCAGAGCAGTTCTTTGGTATTGACGCTTTGTAAAGAAAGGGAACTGAGAAAACGAGAATGAGAGAAAAAAACGCATAGGCTGTTGGCCCGTGAAGGGAAACCCTCATGTGTTTCTGCTATCGCTCTGGCTTCCTGATTTAACGTCAGTTGGCGAGAAGGACAGAGAGAGCGAGTTAAGGTGAGGAAAGGAGAGAAAAACTGCGTCACTGTGATCAGGCAAGACCTCACCAGGAAATAACAGTGTTGCCTAGGGATGAAAAACAAACAGGAGCACATACAGAATATTTGGTTGAGTAAGTTCTTTTCCTCTTTCCAACACTTTGCACAAAAACTCAGTCAGAAGTACTAGACTGAAGAACACTCACCTCAGAGCTTTGTCAGCTTTAAGTGACTCTCTCTGGAAACCCCTGCGTCTCTCTGACACATGGAGGAAAGCTTACAAGCACCTGATTTTTCTAAGAAATGAATGCGAAATCAGTGGCACAGCAGTGAAGTCTATATGTGTAAGCCCATGCTTACACATACATTGATGAATCAATAATCTGATTAATCAATTATTGAATGAATCAGAGAAGCAGAGCTTAACAACAAGGAAACATATGCTGCCTCTGGAGAAAACGTCAGAGGACGTGAGGGCTATAAAGATAGAGACTGCTTACTTTATCTCTGACAATCAACTACTGTAAAGCCCCCTGTGAACCCGGCATCTGTTATGGCTCGAGTGCCCAAAGGAACATCATTCATTTGGAGCCTCATTTTAGCTGCATCAGCAGCTGAAATGCTTTAAAAAGTTGCTTACTCTCCACACACCGATTTGGGAACAACCTCCGCCAAGTTTCTGTTTCTGTGCATACATGTGGGAAATTTATGACTGATTCCAGACCTCTGAGTGGAGTTGTTCTCCTTCTCAAGGTATTGCTTGTTAATTGAGGGTGAATTAGGCTAAAATGTTCTAAATTTTAAAAATTAAAAGTTCCCCAATTCAATTCTTATGCTAGTTTTACTTGACACCAGGAAAAGGGGTCATTTGAACTTGTAGATTGAAGTTAGGATGTAAACTAGAAAAAACAACTGAAATCAACCTAAGCTGATTTGCTGGTTTCCCAGCCTGCATGGTTTTAAAGAGATTTCAAACAGAAAGCAGCTTTTAACCAAGTTTAAGCAAACCATCTTAGGTTGGAATAAGTTTTTCAGCATGGTATAGCCCAAGACGACTTGTTTTATAAATACTGTCCTTGTAGATGCATTTTTCACAAAATTTACAACCATTTAAGAAGCTAATGTCATCCTCCACTTCCATACAGTCATCTGCAAGCTTACAGTCAGCTCTGCCTCCTTCCAGTTAACAACCAATGAATAGAAGTCCCCATGCTACATTGTTTCGATAATCCACTACACTTGGATGTCTGTCACAATACGGAAGAAAAGATCTGCCACTACATCTGTTTTTAATCATGACTTTAAGTTCAGTAGCATTTTAGTTTGTAGAGCATGCAACATATTCTCCAGAGTGGAGCATTTAAATGAAAAAGGGAAGGTCACGTGTGAAAAAGAGAAGGGGAAAAGCAAAACAAAACAATGAGAAATGGAAATCTCCACATACCCACTGAATCACATCATGCCTACAAATTTGCTTGGATACAGTTTGTTCTGATTATTTGTATTGCTCTGGGGGAACAGGACAGTTGCTGTGGTTAAGCTGTGTTGGTGTTTATGTTTAGCATTCCGTTTTGTCTCTCTCCCTTTCTTTGTGTGTATCTCTTAGTTTCATAGACCTTAGCAGCACACCTGATTTGCATGGCTAATTTAATAGTCAACATAGAAGATCATTCAAGACCGCCTGATTCCCTCTCTTCTCCTCTCATTATTAGACTGTTGCAACACTGTCTGTCTATAGTCTCACCGCATGGAATACAGGTCTTTGTTCGGCACCAGCAGTGGCTTCCCGCTTGCATCATCATTACACACTCAGACTGTAATGAACCTGTGGCTCCTTTTGGAGAATGTAGGCATGTGCTCAGGGTAGATGAGATACAGTTTGTTTTACCTTCCACTATAAGCCCTATAAGTCGCTAACAGTGATGAAATTAACTGCAACCGTTCTTTGATCAGACAGACAAGTGAGTATATTGAACATTCCAGAAAGCATTCTCAGAATATCATTGCAGAAAGTGTGTCGACTGCTGAAGGGCAATACGACAGTAATTGAATGAGTGACAGAAAGAGCAGCTCCAAATGTCTGTAATGTGTTTGAGTATGTTCACTGCTCAGCACTTGATTGATTAGCCATGTTTCAACTGTTTCCATTTTGTGCTGGCCAGATTTTCTAATCTACAATCGACTATCTAATCTATGTATCCGACTGTCTATTCACACTCAGAAAAAAAAGGTACAAAAGCTGTCATTGGGGCGGTACTCTTTCAAAAGGTTCTAATATGTACCATTTAGGTATTAATATGTGGGTCAGTGACAAATAAGGTTTTTAAAAGTGTATAAAAAACATAATGGGGATATGATTAATTTTGAAGTTTTATTAAGTGTTAACAATGAGATTATGTGGTTTTTATAATCAATTAACACTGCTTTTGTCATTTTTTACAAGATGGACAAAATTTGTCACCAAAAAAGTCATTCGGTTTTACCAAATGACACTTTTGGTTATACCGAATGACGATATTTTCGAACAGTGCTGACAGGCTGATATCTAGCTAGCTATCTAGCTAGCAAGCAAAAGGACAATTAAACATTTTATATTTAGTACAAGTTTTTAAAATATTACAACACTTTCCATGTTTTATTAGCGGTTGTACCGAATGACCAGGGCCCTCATTTATCAACGGTGCGTATGGACAGATTTGTGCGTAATGAGTGCGTAAGAACAGTTTCACGCAAAGTGTGGGATTCACCAACTTGTACTTATATGTAGAAATGTGTGTAAATAAAAGCACACCTCTGAGCATGCTTACGCAGAGAATCTAGTGGTAGAATAACGACACTACACATAAAAAGCATTTAACAGTGTCACAGTATGCATTAAGCAATCCACATGTCCTGTGTTTCTTTTAATTATAAAACACTCAATTTATAATTTGTCTAGTTTTAAACACAATGCGTAATTGGTGTCAAACCCTATAAAAGATGGCTGTGAAAAATGTTTGTCTCAGTGCAATGGCTTATCTTGCGTTATTGGAAGACTTGGCAAACAATGCGCTCCGCAGAGAGCGCGTTTTCCAAGATTGTGCTGATCTGCTTGGCGAGAGCACAGAGTGCTCTCTTTGTCATTATTGCGGTGAGGAAAAAATACAATCACGTGATTTTTAAAGGGAAGTGTTGTCACCATATATGGTTCATTGGAGGCGTTTCATAATGCTAATGACCGTGAACGAGCATGGTACTTACGCACATGTGGGATTTATCAACAATGATTGCTTACTCATGTGCGTAAGAACTGCGTGCACACATTTGATAAATACGGATTTTCTTGTACTTAGGCACATTCTAAATTTCATTCGTAGGACAAAATATAGAACCTTTTCTAAGCACTGTTGATAAATGAGGGCCCTGATGTTTCAGGAGCAAGTGAAAACATGAATTTTTCAAATAGTTAGTTACTTTGCTTCACAATTATGTGGTCCTTTGCAGGTGTCTGAATGATTTCACAACCTGTCACATGATACTGACCGCATGACTTGATCCAAAATGGTCCCTTTATATTGGTTACTCTGAATGACATCAATGAAATTCATTTTTCCAGACATTCTTTCTCATAACAAAGCGACGACTTCATAATTTTAATACCATTTTGCACTATGTTGATAAAAAATATATACATTAAACCTAATGACCTTTTGATACTTCAAAAACTTTAAAATATCTTTATATGTAGCAAAATATAATTAAAACCTTTTGGATTCAATAAAAGAGATCTAGTTGTACTACCTTATATACTTTGGATGTCATATCTTTGTTTTTTATTATTATTAAAGCCTTTGGACAAATAAATGACCCATCATGTCATTGACCCATGTACACTTCTGGTACCAATAGGGCTTTTCACACCCTGGGTTACTGTCATTCTAAACACTGCTTTTAACCCCGGGTAAAGGAACATTTCACACTTGTAATTCAAAAGCGGGGTTGGCACCACTTTTTACCCGGGGTTATTAAACCCTGCTCTGGAGTGGAGTTAACCCTGCATTGTAGTGCCATAATTTGTACAGTGTGAAACAATGCTTTGGACAGTCACGGAAACACTGCGTGTTGTATATAAACAGTAAATTCAGCATTTGAGAGGAAAAATATCAAATGCTGACAGAAAATGTGACAATTTGAGTGAAGAAGAGACTGTTTCATTCTTACCTTTTATAGTCTGAAATGTCCATTCACTATAAACTCAATACAGTCGGCAATATGAGGATGCGCAATGCTAGAGCTATGTTAACAGGTCGTGTTTGCATTTATCCAATCAGTGACACTGACGCCACAAATATGCAAATAAGAATGTTAACCCAGGGTTTAGGAATGTACAATGTGAAACGTCAGCTTATGAATACCCAGGATAAATTTTTAACCCCGGGTAAATTATGAGCAGTATGAAACGTGAAGCAAGATAACCCAGGATTACATTTACACAGGGTTTAGAATGACCTAGGGTTAACTATTTCAAGTGTGAAAAGCTCTATCATGTATCTTTGAGGTACTAATATGCACTCTTTAGGTACAAAGGTGTACCTTTTGATAGGATACTGCCTCAGTGACAGCTTTTGTACATTTTTGTACCAGCTTTTTAATCTCAAAGAGATAAACAACGTTTACAGTGCTTCATGCCTGTATGATAAATTGTAGCCAAGATATCTAGCCATGATTCAGCATTGACAAAATGCCGGTCCCACACACTGGACAAAAAACACTGTGATGCAAGACAACTCATACACACACCGGACGAGTCATTCTGTACTTGCGTTCTCAGGTTTAAAACGTAGTGAATATAATCACCAAACAGGCAAAAACAGAGACTTTATTCAAGCTGTTGTGCATTTAATGAATGCACAACAGGCAATCTTCTAGCCTAGGGTGAAGTCATTATGTACATTAACAATGATTTGGGACAAATATTTAGTGGAAAACTCTGTGGCGCAGCAGGACTTTCAACAGCCAGTGTGTGTACACAGAAAAAACTCATCAAAATTCATCAGCCCTATTGGTTCTTCATTGCACATGAGCTGTATTAGGAGTGCAACCTAAATTTTCGGACACTGTCAGAACTTTGTCAGAGGCTAAGATTCATCAAAAGACCATTAATTCACTATTGATGATCACACTCGCGATCAAAGATTCATGATTCCCCAACGTCAAAGTACTGACGGTACAGTATGCATCGGGCTTAAGTCAACATGACACTACAAATGCAATCCATGTCACTTCACATAATGTGAAATATTTCTGAGTGAAACGGGATACTCAATGAGCTAAAAAATGAAGGATTGGAAAATTCAAGAGCTTGGTGTTGTCATCTGAAAAGGAGACCAGAAACATGTTTCAAAAAAAAAAAAAAAAGAAAATCAACTTTGATTTCATGTTGACTTTTAGAGAAATGTAAAAACTGATGGTTGTTAAAAGTTTTTCCAAGAGTGCAGCTGAACACAGATGTGTCTGAAGATTAATCAGTACTGAGACTCATACAAGACTTCAAAGAAACCATGTTGCAACAAAAGGACAAGTAAATGTTTCTCGTTTGAACGTGTCACTACGTTACACCTTGATGAATGGTCCTGCAAAACAGTGATCATGCCCACTAGAACGCACGCGAATGGCTGCGCTTTCATCTGCGGTCCAAAGTAAAAATACCCAGAATTCCTGGCACTTCACAATGCACTCATTCCCAGAAGCAGTTGTCGTAGTAACCTTGGCAGCTTTTCACAAGTGCGATCTTTTTTTCTACTTCTTTCTAAGGGATACAAATGGAATAGGGTGTAAATTATTAATTAGTGGAGATGGTAGGGGAAGGATTTTATTTATTCATACACATAAGACATTTTTATCTATGTGTGTTCTCAGTGAAAGAAACAAAGTAATGTATGTGGAATTAAAATGATCTATGACCGTGCGATCGTGATCTTGGTAACAATCTATCTGGTAACTGCATTAATTTAGTGAGTATTATGGGCTGTCTTCTGCATTGTTTCGTTGTTGTCTTGTCTGCAAGTGGTATTCTAGGTCACTCCCTCCTCCCTTGTGTCATCCATTAACAGAGCGCGCGCATGTGTGTGTGTGTGTGTGTGTGTGTGTGTCTACGTTTGATCAAAAGTGTGTGTGCTTGCCACTTTCATGTACTTGCTTTTTGTAAAGATGGATAGACACCTACTTTTTCTAGGTTTTTTCATTGTTCCTCTATAGCCTTCATCAAATACACCTACATATATTTTCTCTTTTCTTTATTTCCCTCCTTCCTTTTATTATTTAATCCGTCATTTTTTTGTCTGTATGTGCTACAGGTCAGCGAGAGTGCCACTATGGCAGTAATGGGCCCATTCTGGAACACAGGTGTCCATTTGCAAGCCCATAGTAACAGATTGTGGTGAAGGGTTCATTGAGTAACTTGATCCAGACATAATGTTTTACCACGGTAGGCTGTGGTTTGCCCAGTGACTCGGGTTACATACACATACAGGTGTCTCCAGCCATCTTCATCCACAGAGCATGATCTTCTTGACCCTGGTGACCCCAGCCAGTAGAAGGGTGGCGTCTCCGTAATTGATATAAGTGATTAATAACTCTCCATTCACTCTGTTCAATTTAAACATAATTGCCTTTTCATTTTAGTGTCAGCTTGAAGCCTCTCAGAAGGCTAAACTTAATGATAAATGCCTGGTCTTTCTGTGTCACACCTCTCCATTGCATCTCAGTGTAATTAAGTAAAGAGGTGTGATGAGAATCCAGCATAGACTATTAGTGCATCAGCATATGTAAATGGTTTTTGTGTGTTTTGTTTTCTGTCTGTCCATAAGAAGTGTATGAGACCATGAGATGATAGAATTGCAAGGTCCAGATGAAATCTGTTAAAACTGCTTTTTGTTTTAAAGAAATGGACACTTTTATTAAGCAAGGATGCATTAAAGTGATCAAATGTGACAGTAAAGATTTCTATTTCAAACAAATGCTGTTCTTGAACTTTCTATTGATCAAAGAATCACCAAATCAGTGTATTAGAATGATTTCTGAAGGATCATGTGACACTGAAGACTGGAGTGATGGCTGAAAACTTACTTTAAACTGCAGTAATATTTTGCAATATAACAGTTTACTGTGTTTTGTATCAAATAAATGCAGCCTTGGTGAGCATAAGAAACTTACCAACCTCAAATGTTTGAATGGTAGTGAGTGGAATAGATTTAAACATTGTAAACATGGGGAAAACACATAGCCTCGGGAAATGGGAGGAAAAACAAGTCCACCATTAATTGTTTTTAAACAGTCCACATTAATCACAGAAAATAACACATTTTATTAAAATCAACACCTGAATTATTGAAAAGAACATACAATAGTTTGGGAATATGCAGATCTTTGTGAAAATGGCATTCCAATTCTGTGGAAATCTTTGTCCTTTTTTTTTGCAAAGTTCTGTGTGCGGTTTCCAAAAAAATCGATTGCATGTGTCAAGAAACCAGACAAGAAAGGTTGTAGAGACCATTGTCTTAAAGACCGCAAGTGTTTTGGCCACATTACACTTTGCATTCGCTTAAATAGCTACAATGTGCGTAGAATGCAAAACCACTGGAAATCCTAGAGAGAACAAAAGCAATGGTAGATAAACTGTTTATTGCTGGAATCATTTGTTTGAGAAACTCTACACATATCACTATGTCTCTGTGGCTCGTGTTTTTGTTTTTTTTTTCCTCCACTGTTTAGTTATTTTTAGAGAACATGGGAATTGAGAGCGTGAGATGCTCATTTTGTTGGAGGGGCAAGCTCATGTCACACTGTGATTGCATGCCAGCGATAGAGTCTCCTTATGACAGGAAAGACAGAGTGAGGGAGAGAAAGAAAGAACATGTGTGTGTGAAAATGAGAGGGGGGGGGGGGGGGGGGGGGAGATAATGAATCATTCACTACAAAAACCATTTAAAAATCAGTCATACTTGTCTGACTCTCTTCCCTCTCCTGCATTCTTCAGCCATTACCAGAATATTAAAACATTTGTTTCCAGAAGCAAACTAAGAATTCCTACTTGGGCTGATAAAAGGACCGTAAATCTGATTGTGTTTGTATTAGTCTGTATATACTGCAGGTTGTGGTTAGAGGGGTTTTATAAGTATCTTAACCTCTCGTCCCATGAGCCCTACAAACGGATGATGATGTAATTGAGAGCTGGGTCATTAGGTAAAGCTGGGTTTGCCAATGCTCTGGATTTTATGTGCACTAACACGTATAACTGCATGTTTTCTATTACACGCTTTATTGAATATGCTAGGAGTTCATCAATGTAGACAATCCAAATAAACATCTAACGAATCACCTTTTGGTTAAAGGGGTCAGACTGTTGTGAATAGAGGACAGTCAGTCATTCATGCTCTTTTTTCCCTCTTATTTTTCCATCCTCTACTTCATCTCATGTTATCATGCACACCCTAAAGTGTTTTTGAAGGGTTTGCTCTAATGGCTTCAATCACTGTTTGGCCCAGATTTCCTAAACCCCGGAGAGCTCTGAGATGAATTAAATCGCTAAAGACCCTGCCGAAACCACAAAATAGGGCGAGACATCAAAGTGGAGGATTTCTTGTGCGTTTGTTATAGTGCTCACTTCAGAAATTAGTGTAGCTAAAAGTCAGCGGCGGTGTTTTGCAAGTTTTTTAGGAATGAGACAGCACTTGATTTTTATCTGCTATCAATTTGATGTGTTGCTCATAAAGAGTTTATAATTTGCATTACGGTAAACATTACCATAATTTGTGTCAAAACCGAACGCCCAAAAAAAAAAAAAAAAAAAAACGTGTCAGCTCGGGAAGGCGACCGCAGACGAGCATCACTTCAACCACTTGGCTGTCAAATGTAAGATCAATATCTGTCTTGATACAGGTGAAATTTCCTCGTTGGAAACAAAAAGCTTATCTCTCACTTATCTCCTCATAGTCGGCTTTATTCACCCCGAGTAATTGGCTTTGAGTCGAGCCATATCCGCGCTAACAGCGTGTCTGTGAAAACGCGCCGCTGGAGCGCGAGACGACGCTCTCTGAAGTGGCGTAGCGGCTGTCTCGCGGTGCGTTTCAATGTGCCGCACGGGGTTGTTTGCTGTTGCGACAGAGCTGTGGGTGGAAAGGAGGAACATATTTCTACCTCGCTCAGATGTCCAAAACAAACAGCGCTATGAAGGCTGGAGCTACTCTCCGTTAGGACCAAAATTCCACAGCTACCACGCAGCCAGGGAATCTTATTGCTCCCTTTCTCTCTCTCTCTCCCTCTCACTGAGATTTAAATAATTTTTCCAGGGGGGTTTGAAAGGATTCTGCGAGCAACATCAACAGTTATGCACCTTGTTCTGCTGCACTAGCAATAGATATTGCTTTATCTGTTCAATAGGACAACCGCTAACAATCATCGGTCAGTCAAAGGACAGCATAGGGAAAACATGATGGGAAAAGGGGGTAAATGATATTAGCTCTGTAAAGCTCCCGCTACATCAGCTTGACAGGGCATCATCTAATCCTACCTAAACAGCTGTCTGAACATAGGGATGGGGGGGCTTTATTGACAGCTTTTTTCCAGAGGTTCAGTCAAGGTAGGGAAATATTCTGAAAGAAATGAAGGGATAAAAAGTTTTAGTTGAGTGTGTGAGGGGAAGAAAGAAATGTCTGTCCTATCCACAACAACCTCTCTGAGGATTCAAATTTGAATTGGCATAATAAACAAAAACAAGTGTTTATGTCCCTTTAGGTTAGACCAAATCAGTCAGTACACTACCATTTAAAATGTTAGTGATTGTTTTTTTGTTGTTGTTGTTTAATGTGTCTTATGCTCACCAAGGTTATAAAATACAGTAAAAAAGTAATATTGTTAAATATAAATGTAACACTTTAAAATGTAATTTATTCCTGTGATGGCAAAGCTGAATTTTTAGCAGTCATTACTCCAGTCTTCAGTGTCATGTGATACTTCAGAAATCATTCTAATATGCTAATTTGTCACTTCACTGTCACTTTTGACCCATTTAATGCATTTAGTATCTGAATAAAGTATTAATTTCTTTAGGGATACACAATATATTGGCCACCATATGGGTATTGGCCGATATATGTTAATTTTTAATGTTATCGTTATCGGCCCAATAAGAAAATTTGGCCAATATTTTAAAGCCGATAAATAATGGATTATTTCCTTCAGCTGAGACACTTAAGATGTGCATTGTTCACTATGATGGTTTTAAATTGCTTGAAATATGATTGGAGTCACTTTAAAACAGAAAATACAGTTAAGTGCAACATGTGCAGCACAAATCTGTCATATAGGCAACATAAAATTATAATGATCATCATTATAATCGTGTGCTTGGGACATGGCTTTTAAAGGGTTAGTTCACCCAAAAATGAAAATTCTGTCATTAATTACTCACCCTCATGTCGTTCCACACCCGTAAGACCTTCGTTCATCTTCGGAACACAAATTAAGATATTTTTGATAAAATCCGATGGCTCAGTGAGGCCTGCATTGCCAGCAAGACAATTAACACTAACAGATGCCCAGAAAGCTACTAAAGACATATTTAAAACAGTTCATGTGACTACAGTGGTTCAACCTTAACGTTATGAAGGGACAAGAATACTTTTTGTGCGCCAAAGAAAAACAAAACAGTGACTTTATTCAACAATATGTAGCGATGGGCGATTTCAAAACACTGCTTCATGAAGCTTCAAAGCTTTACGAATCTTTTGTTTCAAATCAGTGGTTCGGAGTGGCAAAGTCACGTGATTCCAGTAAACGAGGCTTCGTTTTTGTGTTTCAAAATTTCAATGGTTCACCACTGGGGGCCGTGACTTTGGCAGTTTTATACATGCTCCGAACCACTGATTCGAAACAAAAGATTTGTAAAGCTTCGAAGCTTCATGAAGCAGTGTTTTGAAATCGCCCATCACTAGATATTGTTGAGTAAAGTCGTTATTTTGTTTTTTGGCGCACAAAAAGTATTTTCGTCGCTTCATAACATTAAGATTGAACAACTGTAGTCACATGAACTGTTTTAAATAAGTCTTTAGTAGCTTTCTGGGCATTGAAATTGTTAATTATCTTGCTGGCAATGCAGGCCTCACTGAGCTCTCGGATTTTATGAAAAATATCTTAATTTGTGTTCCAAAGATGAACGAAGGTCTTACGGGTGTGGAACGACATGAGTGAGTAATTAATGACAGAATTTTCATTTTTGGGTGAACTAACCCTTTAATGGTGAGACTTTTGTCTTTGTAATCAGTCTCAAAAATTATATAAAAAATTTGGATTTAGATTTATCGGCCAATATATCGGTTATCGGCTTTGAAATATAAAGAATTATCGGTATCGGCCAAAATGTTCATATCAGTGCATCCCTAAATTTCTTTTAAAAAAATGATCCCAAACTTTTGACTGGTAGGCTGTGTATATGTAATTCAAAAACAGCAAATGAGATGTATACAAACTAGTATACATAAAAAAACTCAACCTGTCATTAGCTGGACAGATCCCCTAATTTACTCCATTTGGTAATTTCTGCTGAACGTCTTAAGTATTTTCTTCTAATAGTATGTGTTCTAATAGTTTCATTGAGATTCTGCCCCAAGGCAGTTTAATTTGGAAACACAGCTCTAGGACTAGCTGGCTGAGGTTATGTCTCTTCTCCATGTCTCGTTAGGTTAGTTCTTTCTGGATTTTTCTCACTCACACTGCTTTCTATTATAACAGCTGGGCTGGGCTTCTCTATGCTGCCACATCAGGACCTAATAAATGTGCCATACGCTCATTGATTTCCCTGTGCATGTTTGTGCAGCTGCTGGTAATGACATCACTTTCTGAGTACATGTGGTTGTGTAGGAGTCAATGAGTAAGACAGCTACATGTTGTTTTTCAGTAGGAACAAAACGATGCAGCTAGGGTAGATGCCATCATTGCCCCTTCAACCACCCAGCAAGCAGTAACAGTAGCATCGTCTCGCAGTCTCTGTTATACAACAAGACTAAATGCCACTCAGGCTATAGAGGCACTTTCTCCCATAATGCTCCCTGTTCTCTGACCTACTGACACAACAAAATATTGGCAGCAGCGCAGTGGTGCAGTCGTTGTGTGTGCGTTTGTGCTGATACAAAGCATTTTTGTTTTTTGCCATCCCCCTTTAAAGAGTTGCTGGCTGCAGGAATACATTCCTCCTCTTTTTATCTGTCAGAACTCCCCTCCTCCCTCTCTTCACCTCCTCCTTTTTCCCACTATGTTAAATTGTTGTGACACTGTAGCACTTGAGCGTCTGGTGTTAAAATATTCCTTCTTAATGACAAATGAACATGTGGATAGATTCCTCTCCCTGGCAGGTCATTAACATTTGACACATTGGAAGCGGCGCTGATGCCGTGGTGCGGGCACAGTTCTCTCTGCATTGCAATGGGGTGATTGCGACGCTAAGCGCCTGGAGTATTAATGCATTTATTCATTCCATCAAATCCCTCTTCATACAGATTATCAGACCTCTCTTTAACCAAGAAGATGATTTTATTTTATCCCACAAGTTAACAACTGTGTGTGGCTGTCTCTAGTATGTGTGTTCATACTCGAGTGGTTCATATTTCTCTTGTATTGCCTTATTGCTGTGATTTCTGTGATGATTTAAGGCTTTCAAACATGTCAAACTATCATTGCTGTCAAATAAGTGCATAGATATCCCAAAATATTACCACATATGGAAATAAGAGTAGTTATGAGCTTTGATAGACAGATATATCAGCTTAGGCCGATTATGGACAGTATTTTGGCATTTTGAGGGCATTGACTGATAATAGTGTCCACTATACAAATATGGACTTTTTAATCAGCCTCTTTTCTATCTAGATACCATTGATCGACCATTACTGACTAGTGTTTTATCAACATTTTGGCATGCTGGTATTTTAAAGATCATTGGTATTGGCATTGGCTTGTTAAAGGGATAGAAGATATTTTGAAGAATATGGGTAACCAAACAGTTGATGGACCCTATTGACTTCCATAGTCTGGAAAAAAAAAAAATACTTTGGAAGTCAATGGGGTCCAATCAACTGTTTGGTTACTGATATTCTTCAAAATATCTTCTTTTGTGTTCAACAGAAGAAAGAAATTCACAGGTTTGGAACAACTGGAGGGTGAGTAAATGGGTGAATTATCCCTTTAATGTTTTTTTTTGTTGTTGTTTGTTTTTTGTGAATATTTAGTTAATTTGAATATTGAGTTAATATTTAAGCGTATATGTACATCTAAATATATTTGCTTTTACCAGATATATTGGAATTATATCAGCCGTTGGCCACATGGTTATTGCTGTCAGCATTGGCCATTGGAAAAAAATCTATATTCATCACCCCATAATAGGATCCATCTTGTGATACCTGTTTGTCACTAGAATATTCAGTATACTGCATGATGAAAGCTCCTTCCTTATTGCTGTTTTAATAAGCGTGGGCCCCACACTACATCTGGTGCGAGACATATGCACATCCTGGCTAGCTGCTGTAAAGGAAAAAAGTCTTTGGCAGCTTTTATTAACAAATGTTACTTCCTGTAGACATATGTGGTGCACAGTTCTTTAAACAATTTTACTTTACCTGCATTATGTTACCTTACATTTGCATTGTATAACAAAATATCATGTGCCATTTATTTGACATGCCAACATGAAATGATTTTGAAAATGTATGTTATAGATCTTATTGTGAACTATTCATCCATGCATCTCTTTCCATTTTTATTCATTTCTTTTTTTGACCTTATAATGTGAAATCAAAATATTAATCTTCTAGTGAAAATGACTTTTCTTCGGTGACTTCTCCAATTAAGTAGTCCGCTTAAACCCCGCCCCTCCACAATCGACTGCATTAATATAGTGCAGTGCCTACCTTTCAAAATCCAATCAACAACTGGTGAAGCCAACAAGTTTTACACCATACGTTTTTAAAATTTTTATAAAAAGTTTTTCATTTTTGATAATTTATTACACTCAGATGTACATCACCATATGGCAGAAAAGATCTATCGCTACTTCTGTTTCATTGCAACTTTAAAGACATTGTCACGAAAAGAGATTTAGATACGTTTCAAATACTTTACTGTCCCATGAGGCCACGGGAAAAAAGTTTTTATAATTGTTAATGGCTGCAAAAAGTGACGTCATTAAGGCTGACGTCATGGACGTGACACGACATGCATGACAGTGCTAACTTGGTGAATGTATTGGTAAACATTGCTAAGGAAATTGCTATTTGTCAAAATACCAAAAGCAGGTCTGATGTGTCCTCAAGTATTGCCTTGAGTATTGACTGAAAATTACACTCTGAACTTATATAGCTGGTATTTTGGCTGGTTTTGTGGTGAATTAAAGGGATAGTTCACCCAGAAATGAAAATTATCCCATGATTTACTCACCCTCAAGCCATCCTAGGTTTATTTGACTATCTTCTTTCAGACAAACACAATCAGAGATATATTTAAAAATATCCTTAGTCCTCCAGTGTTTTAATTGTTGTGAATGGGGGCCATGTTTTGAAGTAAAAAATCATGCTTCCATCCATTTAAAAAAAAGTAATCCATACGACTCCAGTGGGTTAATAAAGGCCTTCTGAAGCGAAGCGATGTGTTTTTGTAAGAAAAATATCCATATTTAAAACTTTATAAATTCAAATAACTAGCTTCCGGCGGACGACCGTACGCAGAATGCACAAGTCGACTTGCGCCAAATGAGTAATCCTCTGATGTGATGTATGACGCTGGATGTAGAAGTATCATAAGCTTAGACGACTCTCGCGGTTCAAACAAATAGGGCTGTGCAACAAATTTAAGCTCCTCTTCTCTTATATCGGAATCCTCCAAAATTTCTCTTTAAAAATTGTTTTAGACTAATAATCCGTGACCAGGTGATTTGTTTTGCTCTATCCTCTGCGCTCGTCATTACGTTGTGCGTCAGGTCAAAGGATACGGTTGTCCGCCGGAAGCTAGTTATTTGAATTTATAAAGTTTTAAATATGGATATTTTTCTTACAAAAACGCTTCGCTTCAGAAGACCTTTATTAACCTACTGGAGTCATATGGATTACTTTTTTTCAAATGGATGGATGCATTATTTTTGACTTCAAAACGCCATCCCCCCATTCACTGCCATTATAAACCTTGGAGGACTAAGGATATTTTTAAATATATACACCTAGGATGGCTTGAGGGAGAGTAAATCATGGGATAATTTTTGGGTGAACTATCCCTTTAAAGTGCTTTTTCCATGCAATCTAATGTGACTGTAGAAATAGTGAAGAGTGTGCCATTGTGATGGTATAGGTGAGCACCAGTCAATAGTCGATTCTATTTTGACTTCGTAGAATACTGTTGGGAGGACAAGGCAGAGGCAGTGCTCTACAAGAGAAATCAAAAGTCTATGTGTCGTACAGGGACCTCCAATCAATAACCAGCTCTTCTCATGCCCCCTCAAGGACGTTATCTCACACACACACAAACACACACACCCACCCATACACAGGGTCTAGGTCTATATGGCGCCGTTTTACGAGTGCTGTAATTGCTGTGACGCGTTTAAGGGAGAGCTACTGAGAGAGAACCATTCATGAGATTTATTAAAAAAGGGGGTCCACCAAAAGAGAGAGAGAGATGGAAAGGTGGAGGACAAGAGGCAAAAAGAACAGAACAGGTGAATGCATTCAGTCCAAAAGGGAGAGATAAGGAAAGGAGGAATGGAGCATCAGAGAATGAAAGTGAGCGGTGGACTCTGTTCGTTTGTGCTGGCAGACATTGATCAGAGTGATCTCTGCTCTAGAGCAGACCGACCCAACTAATGCAAGTCCATTATTTAGCCTGCAGAGATAAAGAGACAGGAGGCTTCTGAGGTGGGCGGCTAAGTGAGGAATGGAGGGATACACCTTAACCACAGAGGACAAGTGTATGCTCAAGTGTGTGTGTGTGTGTGTTTGTGTGTGTTGAATGAGAAAGAACGAGCTTTGTGCAACTGTCACTCTCTGTCTGGACTGTTATCCATTTAGAGACTGTTTCTGCTGTGGCTCCAAGTCTCTCTCTTTGCACACAAAACACAGTGACCCAAAACTGACCCAAACACACACACCAGTATAGCCTGTTTGGGGTCAGCAAGATTTTTTTTTTAAAGACATTAATACTTTGATTCAGCAAAGACATATTAAATTTATCAAAAGTGACATGAAATACATGTATAATGTTATAAAGCATTTCTATTGTAAACAAATGCTGTTCTTTTCATCAAAGAACTCTAAAAAAGATATAATGCAGTGTTCACAAAAATATTAAACAGCACAACTGTTTTTTTTTTTTTTTTTTTTAAGATTAATAAAAAGAAGAAATATTTCTTAAGCACCAAATCAACATATTAGATTGATTTCTGAAGGATCATGTGACACTGAAGATTGGAGTAATGATGCTAAAAATTTAGCTTTGCCATCACAGGAATAAATTACATTTTAAATACGTTACAAAAGAAACCATTTATTTAAAAAAAAAAAATAAAAAATAGTAATATTTTTACAGTTTATTTGATCGAATAAATGCAGCCTTGGTGTGAATAAGAGACTTCTTTCAAAAACTTTAAAAAAAAAAATCTTACTGACCCCCAACTTCCTATGGAAGCTTGTTTTCGCCATGAAATAAAAAATAAAAAAGGTAATTGCGACTTTATATCTCACAATTCTGACTTTTTTCAATTGCATGATATAAACTCACAATTGTGAGGAAAAAAGTCAGAACTGCAAGATATAAACTCATAATTCTGAGAAAAAAAGACGCAATTGCGAGTTTGTATCCGCAAATTCTGACTTTTTTCTCAGAATTACAAGATCTAAACTCAGAATTGCGAGTTAGAAAGTCAGAATTGTGAGATAAAAAGTCGCAATTACCTTTTTTTATTTAGTGGCGGAAACAAGCTTCCATAACTTTGCTAAATCAATACTTACTAAAAAAATTAGCTTGTATCTAACTTAAGTTAGTTTCTCCCCAATGCTGACACACATACTTAAGCCTTCTTTATCCTTAGTCCTGAAACATGGGCTGAATTCAGAATAGCATACTTCTCTTACGTTTCTGCCATATAAAGATATGCTAAGCTGTTCTGAATTTAGCTATAAGTGTGTGAATACAGACGCTTCCAGCTATGCAAGATTGATTTCATGTGTTGTTGCTTTCCATGTCAGTAGACTTCATAGAACAAGTGTTTTGCATTCTCAGCGCCTCCTGGATTAGTGGAACTGTCTGCATCTGTGGTCAAGTTTCTCAACCGTCATTGCAAAAAGAGTCTTGTTGGGTAAATTAGATCTTATAAAACATATTTAGATCAATCTACCCCAGATAATAACATAATGGGACGGATATTTCCAAGTCCCATGTTTGTATTTGTATGTCGCTTTTCTCATACAGGTTATTCAGATCACTACAGAGTAGGGATGGGCATTTTTCCAAAATATTGTATTCAAATATTAATTAAAAAACGAATATTCGTTTATTTAAATGACGTTAAATGAGAAGGACGTTATTTTTTTAAATTCATCAAGATTTTGTAACCATTTCTGAACAAGCTTACGATTAGGCAATATACACAACAAGCTTACGTTATATCTTAAGCTTTTCTTTTAGGCCCGTCCACACGGAGACGCGTTTAGCTGTATACGCAAACATTTTGTATCGTGTAGGATCCGGCGTTTTCATAAGGTGAAACCGCTATTTTTTTGAAACCGGGTCCCAGAATGGATAAATCTGAAAACGACGTCCTTGCGTTGAGCCGGTTTCAGCGGTTTCGTGTGTACGCAGATATTTCTTGAGATGAGGGGGAAAAAAAAAAATTAGATAGGGAAAGCTCTGGCTTCGTGTGGATGTAAGCCTAAAGTTTGTATACAGTGGGCAAGGTTTATGCGCATGCTCCAAGTCTTATTCTCTGTTTGAAGTGTATCGCTGTGGCAGAATTACAGCACCACATACTGGTCTGGCATGTATACTACATCGTTTTGAGCCGGTTTCAGCGGTTTCGTGTGTACGCAGATATTTCTTGAGACAAGAAAAAAAAAAAAAAAAGATCGGATAGGGAAAGCTCTGGCTTCGTGTGGATGGGGCCTTAGTATTAAACAATATGTGCAAACAAAAAAATAAAGAACAAAAGCATTTAAGCTCAAGCAGCGCAAACGGGAAAAACGCTAATAAAGCAGACAGCGCCAATTATCATACAAAACGTACATAATAGGCCTACACTCGAGTCAGTATATGGTTATCGTTTTCATATTGTTTCAGATGTTCATGTTGAGAAAAACAATAATATCCACATGCTCGGGTGAGAAAACAAGCTGCGCTGACAGACGTTGCAGAAACACAAAGATAACGATAACGGTATGCTAAGCTAAGTTTGTGTTTTCTGTTCGTAAATATGTCTCCCTCGACGAAACTTAAAGGAAGCATATGTCTCAAAATCATTTTGCTATCAGATAAGGTATCTTCTTGGCTCACTTGGGGTACAGCTGCGCTTACCTGTCGTGAATACAATGATGGACAGCTGTCTTTCCTCATTCGACGGTTGTTTTGATTTCATGTGCTTTCTCAATATGGTGGTGATGTGATAACTCGGTTTCATTAATTCATTTGATCAAAAGTAATTCCATTTTGTAAGATCATTTTCATCAAGTAATTCCAAACTTCGCGAGTCAGACGACAATATTATGTGACGAACAAATAAAAAAACTTGTTAAACACGCTCCACAGCGCCACCCGGTGCATTAGTTATAACTGCGAGTTTTAGTGCTTAGTATTTATCATGGATTTATCATGGACGAATAGCATTTTTATTTTTCGAATATTAATTACAGATCGAATATTCGCCTATTTGTGCACACCCCTACTACAGAGAAGTGGGTTTTTTGTTCTTTTCTCTCAATATCAGGTTAAAAAATGTATCACACCCACCTCATCAACAAAAACTGAGAAGGAGAGAGAGAGAGAAAGAGAGAGATCAAGGTAATCTGAATCCCTCTGTGGCTCTTTCTGAACAGCCATCTTTATCAAGGCAGATCCATTCTTGTCTGTGAGCGAAATCAAACAAGAGATTGGAGACACACACACACACCAGCTCCAAGTCTGCATAATCAGGAAAGGAGTAGTGAAAGGGGGAGAGGTTAGGAGAGGGAAAAATTGAGGAAAAGTGTGTGTTGAGAGAGAGAAAAAGAACAGGGAGAGGGAGGCCTTGAAGTCACATTCTTGTATTGGATAAGGAGAGACCCCATGGATTGGATCAAGGTCGGAGTCTTCATTTAAAACTGCCTCACTGACAGCAGCAGCCCTCGACATGAATATTAATACTGCTTTAACAACTAGCACAGGATGGCTGAGACCAGCAAGACAGCCAGTGCTTGGGTTTGTGTGTGTGTGTGTTCCAGCACTAACTCAGGCAATTTGCACTGCTTTTATTCCCTTCGCTCTCTCGTTGACTGGACTTGGAATTGGTGAACCTTGGGTGCAAAATTCCTGCCAGTTCTCTCTTTTTCTCACTCACTCACGCACACAAATATTCACTTTTCTTTGGTCAGTTCATTGGTTTGTTTAAAACATCTTCCTGGACTACGAATTTACCGATTTGTCTAATAAGATTGTTTGACTGCAGCAGTTTAACAGAATATGTTGTTCTTCAGATCACAAGAGAGACCCCCAACCGATATGACTTTAATTTTTAATCTTTTTTTGTTTGTTTGTTTTGAAGGGTTACAGTTGGTGCTCCCTTCTTAACTTTTATTAAAAACACTTTACGTCAACTTATTATCTGTATTATTATCTTGACACGACAGTATCTGTCCCCATTCACTTTCATTGTATGGAAGAGAGCAGAGTGAACATTCTTCAAAATGTCTCCTTTTGTGTTCCACTAAAGAAAGAAAGACATACAGGTTTGGAACAACATGTATTCGAGTAAATGATAAAATTATGTTTTTTTTTTTATTATTATTTTTAGGTAAACTATCTCTTTAAGTTGGTTTTGGTTTAAGTTTAGCTTTTCTTCAAGAAGAAAGGGTTATATTTATGTAATGTACTTTTAGTTACCAAACCTCACACGCACCTTCTCTTTCGCTCTCTGTCTTTCTCTCATTGTTCCTGTTGTCCTTTGTTTGACTCTGAGTGTGTGTGAGTGTGTCCGTTGGGACTTCCCTTTAGTAATGGTCTAAGGGCAGCCGGTGCAACAGACACAAGCACTTCCTCTTTTTCTCTCCATCCTTCACTACTTCCCTTCATTTATCATCTCACTATCTATTCATCTGCTCCTCTCTTTACATTCTATCCTCACAGTCTAAAGCTCTCTCACACTTTTAAAAGACTCTTGCACGTAGTGTGTTTTTATCTGTGGATTATATGTGGTTACTTAGGTTAATGTTTGTAGGAAAAAAGATTTATGTTGTTTAGCGTGTATGTATGTGTGTGCTCGCTAATGCGTTTTATGATTGTCTGTATAACCATCCTGTTGATTTATAGGTGTGTGTTTGAGTTATGAGCACAAGCGTGTGTGTGATGGCAGACAGCAGGTTGTGTTAATGTCACAGTGAGGTGAAGCTCATTAGTGTTACTTTCCTCACAGTCTGAAGACCAGCCATGCACTGGTAATTAGAGAGCTTGTGTGTTTGTGTACATTTGTATTTTGTGTTTAAACCATCACAGAGCTCAGAGCTGCTTTTGTGTTCAATAATATAGACATTATAATTAAGAAATCATTATGATTAAACAGCCTCAGTATTCATTTTACATTTCTAATTTTTTTTTTTTCTTTTGATGAAAATATCTTTTAAATTTAGTCAGTATTTTGTCAAATAACGTGACAAAATTACACCAAATATTCAGTTTTTTATATTTTATATATTAATTTAATCCCCCAACTTTATTGACTGATCATTTTAATTAAAAAAAAAAAAAAAAACAGTGCATTGTTGATATCTTGCTTTAATTATCATCATGATGTGCATTTTTGTCTCATTTTGTTATCACTGATTAAATAAAAAACAGCCATTTTTTTGTCATTAACTTGAATTGGCGAGATTAACACTGAACAGCCTTAAGTATATAAAATCCATTATTTCTGTGTGTGTATATGTTGGATCTGCATTTTCTTTTGTGTAGATTGGTGGAATATGCCTGTACATCTTTGTCTTTGCTACCAGGGAGGTGTGTGTGTGTGCGTGTGTGTGTGTGTGTACACATACGTGTGTGTGTGTGTGTGTGTGTTTGAGCCCCAGGGCTCTTCTCTGCTTGAGCTGGGCCTGGTGCCACTAAACCCAGCCTAATCTGACCTATTTCCAAAGCACCACACACACACTGGCATACATATGTGTACATGATTTCTACTTCTCGTCTCTCCTGCCTGTCGGAAACAATCAGACATGCATACACATACGTTCACACACGCTCACTGTGCTACTGCACATCGCTGATCAGGACACGTGTGTTTGTTTAGCGGGTGTGTTCTCTTTGTATGTGCTCATGTATCTGTTAATGTGTATCCAGGTTCTCGTAAGAGGCATTGAGCGGGCGCTCGTGTGTTTGTGTTTGATCTGTCTTCTAGTGAAAGTACACCCTGAGCTGTGTTTTCACCCCATGCGCCTGCATTCCAACACGTCTGAGTGATGGAAATATTTTAAAAGTCTGTAGGGTGTGTTGAATGTGTATCTGTGATGAATATACATATCTGAATTTATCAGTATCTGCCAATATTGGATATTTCTTGGCCGATTTTTTATTTATTGATATTGTTTCTGCCTATTTTAAGTTTTAGACTACTTTTGCGATCATTGAGCATTCATTTAAAAGAAAAGCAATAGATTTATGCCAAATATTTTAACCCTTTAAGTACGCTTGTTTCACTTGTTACATACTTTTTCTTTAATGCATTTTAATTTTCTTTCATTATACAAAAATGTATAGCTTTATAATAGTTAATATTATAGTATTATAATATTAAAATAGTTTAAAAAATGTAGTATCGATGCATCCCTAATGCAGTTATTACGGGAAGCAAATTCACAATTACAAGAAATTAAGGCACAGTTGCATGAAAATGTGTGACTGTAATTGCGACATGATAAAATATAGTCACTATTACAATAAGCATAGTCACAATTATGAGAAATAAAGGCACAATTGCATGAAATAAAGTCACAGTTACTGGAAGCAAAGTCGCAATTACAAGTG
Source organism: Ctenopharyngodon idella (assembly GCF_019924925.1). Taxonomy (NCBI): domain Eukaryota; kingdom Metazoa; phylum Chordata; class Actinopteri; order Cypriniformes; family Xenocyprididae; genus Ctenopharyngodon; species Ctenopharyngodon idella. Next base: position 3,232,820 of record NC_067226.1, read on the forward strand.
ATAAAGTCACAATTGTGACAAAGTTACAAGTACAGAAAAATTTGTTTAATTTGTAGCATACAAACTTTTTACTTTTTACAAGTATCGATGCATCCCTAATGCAGTTATTACGGGAAGCAAATTCGCATTTACAAGAAATAAAGGCACAGTTGCATAAAAATGGTCACAATTACAAAAAACAAAGTCGCAATTACAAGAAATAAAGACACATTTGCATAAAAATAGTCACAATTACAAGAAACAGTCGCAATTACAAGAAATAAAGGCACAGTTGCATGAAAATGTGCGACTAATTGCGACTTGATAAAATATAGTCACTATTACAATAAGCATAGTCACAATTATGAGAAATAAAGGCACAATTGCATGAAATAGTCACAGTTACTGGAAGCAAAGTCGCAATTACAAGTAATAAAGTCACACTTGTGACAAAGTTACAAGTACAGAAAAATTTCAGTTGCCGTAAAGTAAGGTTGTTTCATCGAATTGCAATTTTTTTTCTCAAAATTACAAGAAATTTTTAAAGGGAGTGTGATGCATTTAAAGGGATTGTGATTATAGCAAAGATTTAACCCTTTAAGAGCGCTTTCCCTTTAAAAGTGCTTGTTTAATTTGTAGCATACAAACTTTTTACTTTTTAAAAGTATCGATGCATCCCTACTGTAGTTATGTTCACTGTAAGTTCATTAGATACAGTAACTCAGGCCAAACTATTTGAATATAGACATGTCAGTATTTGTCAGTTTCAATACATCAATTCTCTCACAAATATAAACTAAGGCTGACTAAGAGGGCTTACGTTAGAAGCTGTGAGCCTGTGACATCACAAATGACGAGAATCCAGTGAAGGTCGGAACAGATGGGAACATGGTGTGTGTGCGTCTGTGTGTACATTTGACAGTCTCTTTAAGTGAGGTCAGGACACTGTGCCTGCTATTACTGCGATGTTCTCAATTCTGCCACGGCCACTTTCTCTCTTTCTCTCGTGCTCTCTCTCTCTCCTTCTCTCTCGTTCTCTTTATATGCACGCAGACATTTGCAGAGAACAGCATAATCCATTGAAAACAGACTCCAGTCCTTGTACTGAGGTAAAGGAGTCTGCTGATAGTCCTAGCACACTTGACGTACAAGCAAGTCAGTTTGCGTCAGCCTCTATCCTCAGTCTGGTCCTTGGAGACAGCCTAACGATTCAAACTGGTCAAAAAGTAACCCCAGGTTAGTTCTGATTAACATTTGTCAAATCCCACTGTAGATGAAAAAAAGAATGTTTTTGTGTATCGATTTCTTACACAGGGATTCAGTTGCTTTTAGAGAAGTGAATTCAGTAAAATATTCAACTGATTATTTAGAAAAAGTTACTGGCTTTCTTAATTAAGAGAAAAGTATGGAAAGCCAAAAAAGCAAGATAAAAATTAAACTTTACGAGAAATTGACAATTGCTAGAAATAAAGCCACAATGCAAGAAGCAAGTCACAATTATGAGAAACAAAGGCACAATTGCAAGAAATAAAGTTTTAAGGTTACAAAGTTAAAGTTACAAGGACCAACATCGCAATTACAAAAAGCAAAGTTGCAATTGAGAGAAAAAAGTCACAACTGGGATATATTTAGGGTACGTTTACACAATAACGATGTACTAAAAATGGAAACATTTCTCCAGATGACTATGGTGTCAAAACAATTCCCTGATTCCCCAAAATGATTCCCTGACTCCCCAAAACGATCAATCCGATTGATACAATCCACAAAAATGACTAAAAATGCTGTATTATTTATGCTAGGCCAGTAGTTGGTGATGCCACTTAAAGAAACACTACACGCCTATAGACTGAACACGTAATATGCATGCGCATTACGCCACCATTTACACAGATTTGCGTTTTGCACTTTGAATCCCGTTTTCATAAGTTTGCGTTTTCAGGGCCTCAAAATGGCGTTGTCGTGTAAACTAACAGCCAAAATTAATAAAAAGTTTTCCATTTTTAGTTGAAAATGATGTTGTGTAAACTGCCCCTTAGTTGCAATTAGAGAAAGTTTCATTTGCAATTAAGAAAGTGAACATCATGCAATAGCAAATTTCTTTCTCATAATTATGAAAAATAAACTCACATGTAAAGTTGGAATAACCAAGCTTCCATAGAGGCACAATCACAGTAAACTTTGAACACGCGAAATCTCTTCAGACACTGCAAGGGTCGTGATAAGACTTCAAGGTCTGCAGCATCTTTCATAAATTCAACACATAACAAATAATAAGAAATCCAAAATGTAAAATCATACAAGCCACTCCACTTTTCTGCAACGCTGCAGTTTTAAATTGATATTCTTTTCATTTCAGCTACGAGGTCACGCTGTAACTTATCAATCTTCTATTGGACACACAGCTTCACGTAAAACAAATTCGCATCATTCACATCAAACTTGAACTTTAAAATGAAGCGAAATGCAAAAATTCTTCACATGAGCTTGCATTCCCGCTCTCCCGCATTCACATGCGTATGAATGGAAGTCAGTGGAGTGCAAAGTATAGTGTGACCGCCCCTTTAGGGCTACAATCCCAAAAACTGAAAATAATAAGAATAGGGATGTGGAGGGGATCAATAAGCAGAGGAAGAGCCTTGGATGATGGACAGAAACAAAGAGAAGAAGGGGGTTAAGGAAAGCAGCTGCATGTCGGTGGCCGTAGAGCTGCAGGTGGGACTTCATCTAACAAAAGACACTCAGTCTTTCTTGCTCACCCCTGCCTTTTCACTTCTTGGCAATATCGCTGTCCGTTTTCCAGCTATGCAGCAAAAGAGTTTGTGCTCAAGCTTGTCTTAGAAAGAGAAAAAACTTTTTTACTCTTATTTCAATGCTGTCTTTTGATCATAGCGTGACACTGGCTTCAACCGCACAGGAAATGAAGCCACACGTACACCTGTTCTGGACACACACGCACACCACACACTGACACATACAGGCTACTGTAATAGGTTCAGTGCAGGTTTGTTCAGATTAGTGTGTTTATGCAACATTAGAGAGGAGTGGCTGCATTGTTCCACCTAGATACTGTTAGCCACTAAACACAGGACATTTTCATTACACCTCATACGTCTCTTCCTGTCCCAGATGATTCGCAGCTTGACACCTGATGGGTGAACACAATATGATCAAAAGACAGGTGTTGAAAATGAACAATTGAGCTTTTAGCAAAAGTAAATATATATATATATATATATATATATATATATAATTAAAATGGTTAGGTAGATCACCTGTCTTCTACTCTCGCTTCTCCTTTTAGTCCCTGAAGGTGACTAATGGTTGGGTTAAAGTGTGAATATGCATCTGTTTTCAGTGTCTGTATGTGTTTACATGCTAATGTTTGTGCATGTGTTGCTGTGTGCACTTTTGTTTGCACTTTTGTTGGCTGCGAACGGTATAACACACACACGCAACCACCCTGCCCTATAATGTTTCGGGGGCATGAATGAGGTCTTTATGAAAGGGAGTTTCCTCCGGTCAAGCTGATCCGCCCTGCTAATATCCTGACATCTGGAATAAACCGTATGAATTTTCTAAACAGACACTCATTTTCCCCATTCTTCCTATAGGTGAGATAATAATGGGAGTTAATAAGAGTGCACAAGATAAATACGAGAAAAATTGTTTAAAGTATTTTAAAAAAAAAAAAAAACTGCTTCAACACTTATTATTACTGCTTAAGATTTTCTTTTCAGACTTCCTTTGTAATGAGGCTTTTTTTCTTCAATATATTTTTACTGTCCACAAAATATCAAAGTAAATTTTAATTTAGAAATTAAATACATGTTAAACATACAAAAGGTGTTTTAAGTTGTTGTATGAATTATTCATACTATTTCCATGGCATCTTTCAAAACATGGTGATACATTTAGTACATAAATGGTATCATGGAGGCTGAAAAGAACTGAATTTCGAAGACTGAGACCTGTTGGACAGTTGGCGGATTATGAAAATGCATCTAGAAGTGCAATATGAACTGATAAATGAGACATAAAAGATATTAACAGGTCTATCCATTTGAATGATTTTAAAAGAAAAACAGGCATATGCGTTTGTGTGCTTATCTGCACAGGTTTGTAGATATTGGCCAGTCCTGCAGGGATCCGCTAGACTGTCGAGTTCAGCGGTGGTCTGCTCTCTGTGGGGGAAGGGCCCTTACAAAGCCATTTATTTTATTACTCTTCCATTCAGCCCTCAGAGGCTCTGTAATCTGCCATTAAACCATTACTGCAGGAAGAGAGAGAGAGAGAGAGAGAGAGAGAGGGAGGGATAGAGATGGAGGTAGGGGTGGGCAGTCACACTCAAGGGGGCCTTCCCAGAGGGCTGGGCTTACAGTAAAGCAGCTGGGCATAGACACACACGCTTGCTCACTAAAAACGCTCTGTTGTATGCCTGAATACACTGACTACCATTTGTGAATGAGAGCATTTGGTGTGGTAGCTCATTATGGAGTTTAAAAGGTCATGACCTTTGACCTTTTATGTTTGGTTTTGCGTGGGTTTCTGTGTTGACATACTTGATGAATAAGGATAGCGGTATAGCTGAGGGACATTATTCATAATGTAATTTATTTATTTGTAATGTGATGTGGCATTTATTCCATCTCATTTCACATTAGATTTTAAAAATTAAAAATTAATACTTTTATTCAGCAGGGAAGAACCAAATTGATCAAAAGTGAAAGTAAAGACATTTGTAATGTTACAAAAGATTTCTATCTCAAATAAATCCTGTTCTATTCATCAAAGAATCATGACAAAAAGTCAGTTTCAACAAAAATAGTAAGCAGCACAACTGTTTTCAACATGGATAATAATAAGAAATGTTTCTTGAGCACCAAATCAGCACTGAAGACTGGAGTAATGGCTGCTGAAATTTCTTACTGTATTTTTATCAAATAAATGCAGCCTTGGTGAGCATTTTAAAGAGACTTCTTTCACATACATTAAAAAAAATCTTGACCCAAAACCTTTGAATGGTAATCTGTGCCATTTTGCAGTATAATTACTGTGACGAGTGTTCATGTTCCTTTTGCGACAGCATGTTCAAATTCATACTCTCTATGGCAGTATACACAGTGTATAGTGTAAGTGCACAGTGTATAGGCAAAGACTATAGAATAACACAAGACGTTTCACTCGTATTGTTTTGAATGGGAGAAAGTGCAACACGCAATATGGCGGAATAAGTCCCGCCTACTAAATAAGAGCCAATCGCCGATTGGTAAAGTCATCGCGTCACTGCAGCGGACGTTAGAAGCTCCGGTTCCTATAGAAACAGTCAGACGTGCACTTCCTATAGATGCGCACACTTAGGACTGCGTATGCGCATTAGCTTTATCCAGCCTGAAAAATACAGTTTTTTTTTTTTTTTTTTTTGTTATGATTCGAGCATTTAGAAACAAAATTTATGAGACAGTTGTTGTCAGATTTCATTGGTGATTTCAAATGTGAAATTAAATCGAAAGCTTGGCTAACAGCTTTGGAGAATTTGATGTTTCCCCATTCAAAGAGATAGGAGCTGCACTTGGATGCCTGAGAGGTATTTCAAAGATGGCCGCCAAGTGGAATGTTTTGTCTTAAAGGGACTTTGGTATAGAATACAACTTTATTTGTTTTATTGAAACTTCTGCAGCTTTTTGATATCAAACAGATGCATCCACATGTGACCGCCCATATTTAGATGTCAACAACGTTCATTCTTTGTTCAGAAACTTAGCCCACCCAGTCACTGTGAAAGTAAAAAGAAATAAGAAAGAAGGACTAATGTTAAGAGTAATATGTGAGAAAGTCTGTTTTAAGGGCCCTGAACATTTCTGTTATTTCACAAGCAATGAAGGCGTTTGTCAAGTCTTATTGTCAGCATGAAACAGAAGTTGTGATAGTCTTTTCTTCCCTATCGTGAGTAAAACAGCTTCTTGAACAAGAAAACGTGTAGGGTGGGACTTGATTTTGTCCGTCGGGAATTGATTGGATCGTTGTGGTTTGCTATTGCTGTGATGTCATGTGAGTGACAGGTTGTCCCGCCCTCGCGCCAGTAAACACGTCATCAGAGAAGAGAAGAGATTATGCTGCAAGAGGGAGGGGAAGTTATTTTGATTAAAGATTATGAGGGCATATTAATTAAATAATGATGTGCACAGATAATTTAATTTATAATAAATACTGCAATAGTCCGTTAAAATAATTGTCGATTTTGATTTCATGGTAACTTTAAAGGCACAGTAGCCAAAAACAAAACACAAAAAATTGCCCATTTAATTCTCAGGGTCAAAAAGACAAAATTTGGTCTCAAAAAGCAGTGACATACATTCTATGGACCTAAAAGGGAAAATATGGAACTATGGCTTTGGTTACCTGCTGAATATGAATGGTAGGTTGCTTATTATTTTGGAAGAGTGTGTTCCTTTTTTCTCCAGCAGGATCAGCAGTTTCCCCTCCCTTCCCATCCTCCCTCTCTCTCTCTCTCTCTCTCTCTCTCTCTCTCTCTCTCTCTCTCTCTCTCTCTCTCTCTCTCTCTCTCTCTCTCTCTTACTGCTTTCAGATTGTCTGTCATTCTTCATTCAGCCTTGTATTCATTTTGATTCTGCTCTCGCAGCTGACAAGTGTGAAATGAATACAGTATCTGTTCACTCCCTCTGTTCCTCCCTCTCTCTCGCTCTCTCCGTCTCTCTCTCCTTTGTGTGTTTTGGAGACTAGATTCTGAAGATTTGGCGAGTTGATTCTCTTTAAGCCTTTTCTTATCTGAGGAAGACATACAAAACTGAGTATCTTTCTTTAAGTCTATTTGTTCTTTCTCTCCTGCTTAGGGGGATAAACTGTGTTTGTGTGCGTGTGTGTGTGTGTGTGTGTGTGTGTGAGAGAGAGAGAGAGAGAGGGGGGAGAGAGAGAGTCAGAGGATGAAACATACTGTAGAGGCAAGGAGAAAGGAGATTGGTGGAGATTTTTGTAGTCATGAGGTCAAAATGTCAGAGGATTAACACCTTTTAGTGAGGAAAAATAGATTGATATTTTCTTTTAAATATTGATTCCTTCAGATTTGCTGTACAATACACTGTACATATATTGCGTGTCGGTGGCGCCTGATAGATATTTCCTTCACACGTTCATCCAAATTTACACAAAAATACTCATGCACATGATGTCATGCACACCGGTGTTTAGGAGTTAATCACTTACAAGTTGCAACACTACTAGTTTAACCAGTATGTTTTCAAAATGTCCTGTAACAACGCAGATGCAATAACCAAACACGATCCACTGTCATATCGGAAAATTCAATTCATTTTACTGAATCCGTTTGTTTGAACGGTTCATGGAAAAAAAAAAGATTCATTGACTCATCTGAGTCCTGTGATTACGAAACAGTCTGTTTTTGACCACCCACAATTCACCTCAAAAACACCCAGTGTTCAGAAATGCGCAGAATTGAGTTGTGAATGTGAGTTTACAGTCTATTGACTGTAAAATAGCAACAGTCTATAGATGTAGTAAAATGGCAAACAGTGTCTTTTACTGAGTTGTCTAATTCACAAACAAATGACTCTTATGAGCAAGGTATTTTTAGTGAATCGAAAACATACAGTGCGACCAGTGTAGAAAAATTACAGAAATTAATGAGCTGGTTCTTTAAATGAATAGTTCAAAAAGATGAATAATCTGTTTGAATTTACACCTACATTTATGCATTTGGCAGACACTTTTATCCACATTGCATTAAAGATGTGCATTTTATCAGTTAATGCATTCCCTAGGAATAAAACCCATGACCCTGGCATTGCTAGCGCCATGTTTTACTGTTTGAGCTACAGGAATTGAATCAGTCTAAAACACTCTAATGAACATTAGAACACAAACAAATTGAATTGAATCTGAATTGAATTGGGAAACCGATTCCACTTGCCTTCCTATGACCGAAATGTTCAGCTTTCGGGCACTTTAGTTCTGTCTAATAGTATGTTTTTAAGTGAAAGTGAAAGTGACATGTGAAGGTAACACATACTCGGAATTCGAATTCGTGTGCTTGTTTATATGATTTATGAGGACACAAAATTGTATAATGACTTGGTTATTACATTGGTATTACAACATAAACATGGTTTATGAGGACATTTCCTAAGTCTTCTTAATTAAAATGGCTTAAAAAACATACTAAACAATGTTTTATTAAAAATCTAAAAATGCAGAAAGTTGTCTATGATGGGTAGGGTTAGAATATACAGTTTGTACAGTATAAAAAACCATTATGCCTATGGAATGTCCTCATAATGATAGATGCACCAATGTGTGTGTGTGTGTGTGTGTGTGTGTGTGTGTGTGTGTGTGTGTGTGTGTGTGTGTGTGCGTGTGTGTCTTGCTTTGACGCAGCTGGAGTGTCCAGTGAGACTAGCAGAGCTGCTAAATTAGCCCTACCCTGCAGCTGCTCTTATATATAGCCACACACAAACATACACACACACTTTCTCACGCACACTCTATCTCTCCTGTTTTATTAATAAAAGTGCTCGGATGGACGTTGAAACAGGCTGAGGATGACAACAGGGATCGCTGTGTGATTGGTCAAGATGACTACCAAATGCAGCACAAAAAAAAAAAATCACTGAATGAACACTTCCTATCTGTGCGAACACAGATGTGCCTACATGCACACATCCAAACAAAGACGGGCTGTCTTGCATTTCTTTTCTCTCTCGCTTCCTTTTGTCTTTGTCCTACGTTTATCTTTCACTATGAAAAGGCTGTGCATCTGTCTCTCTCCTCTCTCTCGCTCGCTCACTTGCTCCACGCAAGTTCATTGACATTCATTGAACACAGCAACGAGTGCTCAGACCTTCCGGCACTCTGCGCTCAGAAACTGTTTGTGTGTGTTCATCGCTCTCTAGCTCTGTGATTAGTATTGTTATTCTGTATCAATAAGTGAATTAAATCACAGTTATGCTTTTCTTAGAGAAAAATAACAGATGGAATGACTTGGTTGTCAATGTCAATGTCAATGTGTTTAAACTGTTTTAATGAGTATTTTTTTGTCTAGCTTTTCAGTGAAAACATCTTTTTTACACAATAAACAAGATGAATTCACCTAATAAACAAAACTGTGCAAGATATGAAGAGTTTTTGGAAATTGCATTGCTTGAACTGGCATATGTTTTTCACTTTTGCTTAATTTTATTTAAAAATATGATAGTGCCACAAAACTAGCCTTAATATTTTATGCTCTTTTGCTTATCAAGTGAATTTACTATTTTACTAGAAAACATGCCAGAGAAATTCAATTAATTTTACTATGATTATTATTATGATTTTACTGGAAAACCTTTTTTTTGCAGGGCTTTTTGCATGTTATGCAATGTTACTTGTCAGGGGAATTTAACTTTTATCTTGTGAAGATGTTTTTGTTGAGCAATATATCAGATATTCTCAAAGGATATTTAGCTTTTTTGCAGTGGTTTTTTTTTATTATTTATTTATTTATTTTATAAATCTAATAAATGTATAGTCCCTTATCAGGTGAAGGAATCTTGTTTTACAAATGTTTAGATATTTTTACTGGAAAGCAGGACAAAGATACTCATTACGACAGTGTAGAGAAAGTGAGCGGAAAGAGTGTTTAGGGTATTCCCTCAGTCTGATCTCTCTGTCACTTGTTGCCCGTCATTTACTGAAATCAAAACCGGAAAACATCCTAAAGCCACACAAACAACAATTCACACGTATATATGTCATATGAGAGAGATTATCGAGAAAGGAAAGAAAAACAAGTGGTGACTCAGAGTAAAAGTGCCCCAGTTATCTACATCTCTCTCTCTCTCTCTCTCTCTCCTGATGAGAATTCAAGGACTTCTTCTCACACATGATCTTATGTGTCGCCCTACTGCTGCATGCTCACTTCAAGCCTGTAATATAAAGACATCGACTTTTTTCTCACTGGTGGTAGTGAACGACAAATGAACCCAATGAGCAGAGCGTGATTTGGTCATATGGTCAATATGACCTGTAGGCTGACCATTGTCTTGACTAATCAATAGCAAGGATGTGGGATTGTATTATTTTAAGGTGATATACAAGTGTTAGAGGGGTGGACATGTCTTTATTTGTGCCGATTAGTTCACATGTTGGACATTTTTTGAGTGTGATCTGCATGGTTGACAGATTAAAAAATAATTACATTGGTCTTTCTTTGTTTTAATGGTGATTCCCTCTCTTTCTTGCTCTCTGGGGTGTTGGGGAAGGGCTCACTCCCCGCTCTCCTAATCCCCTTTATCCTGTCTGAAACCTACCCCACCTGTCGTTACACATCTGGACACACACACACATTATCTATGACTGTGTTAACATACATTTAGGGTGACAAGCTTATAACGTACTTTATTCGTACAGACGTACATACTGCACTTGTAGTCGATGTATGTACAAACCTGTTTATACAAAATATGGTTTGTTAAGATACTAGCTATTATATATTCTACACTGTCATATATAGGTAAGATTTAAAGATATGATATACATAGTTGTCATATGGTAGTAGGAATAAATACAAACTGATTCTAAATAGGCTGCAAATACATGAGACAATTAACATAATATGGTGTAATATTCAATCTTATGGTAAGACAGTTGCTAAATCAGTCACACCATAGTGTTAAGATGAGATTCAAGATAAATGACTGCACAGAAATTGTAATTAGTTTATCTCCTTATTCAATTATCCACACAATTATCGCTTTCTAATTAAGATTTGAACAGCATTGCGGGTTTCTGTGTGTTATGGGGATGGTGGTAGCTTAAAGATTGAAGATCTGGGCTAGTAATCCTTCGGTTAGTGGTTCATGAACTGCAGAATTACTGGGATCCCCCATCACCAGCGTGCCCTTGAGCGAGGCAACCCTGGGCTGCTCCGGAGGGAAGAATCCCTGCAATAAATGTGCTGTTAGTCACTTTGGGTAAGAAAATGTCTGCTAAAATGACAGTATTAATAAGTGATTGCAAGGTGTTTCCTTTTTGAAACGTACTTTGATAATACAGTGTTCGTATGCTTTTTTTTTTTTTTTTTTTTTTTTTGCAAATTTGGCAGTTACACTACTGTTTAAAATTTTAGGGTCAGTACAATTTTTGGGGGGGTGGGGGGGGGAGAAATTAATACTTTTATTCAGCAAGGATGCATTAAAGTGATCAAAAGTGACTTTTGTAATGTTACAAATTTTTTGTTTGAAATAAATTCAGTTCTTTTGAACTTTCTATTCATCAAAGAATCATGCGAATTAAAGTTTTACGGTTTCTACACATTAAAATAGACAACAATTATTTTAAATACATTTTATATTACTGTTTTTCTGTGTTTTTAATCAAATAAATGCAGCCTTGGTGAGCATAAGAGACTTACTGACCACAAACTTTTGAACCATAGTGTATATATTTCAAAAATATATATTTCAGTTATTCTCCTATTGCATTTCTATAGAATATAATATATGAGTACGCACCATATTGAGGATTTAGACTATAAAAATGAAATACGAAAACATAAGTGCAATACTTCATTATGATTTTCATATTATGTTTGCTGAGATTTATCATCCACAGTGTTAAACGAAATGACATTTTACACATTTTGCCTCCTTTTTAAAAATCTTTAACAAAATCAATGTGATCCTTTTTATTTGTTACCTCAGTTTATTTGCAGAGATTTGAGAAAATGGATTCACTTCTCTTTGTTGAGATGAATTGCTAATCAAGCTGTATTATATTTCCAGCTTCATGTGGACACATAAAGCTGGAAATATAATCGAGAAACTCTACTTTTCATTACGTCTATTGTAGCTGACTCGTTTTATTGATTGGAAGGTATTAGTATTTCAAGTTTATGTTGGCTACTGTAGCTCAATAGCTCAGGCAGTGGCGCTAGCAATGCTAATATCACAAGTTCAGTTTTGATAAAATCTTGTTTGTAGCTTTGGACAGTAGCATCTGCTGAATGCATAAATGTAAATGAACGTAACATTATACTCTTCGTTTGACAAACTATCATTAATATAATAATAAAAATAGTTCTTAGCTAACATGTATCTAACTAGACAGGTCTGAACAAATACTTATTTGCAAGGTCATCTTGTTTGTGTGCGTGTACAAGATGAGTGTTTGTGTTTGTGCTGCAAAAGACAGAGTTGGAGGCAGAAACCATCACCAGAGCCGAGCAGAAGACACTAACCCACACATACCCACGGCACACGCTCATACTAGCGCAGTGGCGCATGGCTGGCGGGCTATTCTTTGTTTATTAGCATATCTAGATGACAGTGGCATCGCAGAGGCAGCGGTAATTAAGGGCACAACAATGGAAACAGTAATGATGATTGGCATACCATTACATGCCACAGGGAAGGAGGGAGGGAGAAAGGGAAAGAGAAAAGGAGTGCAGTGGGAAAAGAGATAAATGAAGAAAGCTTGCTCTTTTAATCTCAGCAGGGCTACTACCTCTGTGTGCATGCGGGTCTGTGCGTGGGCGTGCACGTGTAAGTTTGCTCTGTTGTTCGCCCGTGTGTAAATATGCGCAAACTCGTTTACTTTCACTGGAAAGTCGCTTGTTTTCCTTTCCCCTCCCTGTCACACAAGCACACTGATTTCTTTGAGATGGCTTATTCAGAAAGGAGGGGTTTTCTTTCACCCTGTCTCACCTCTCTTCCATTTTACTGCTTTAAAATGCTCTATCCTTTAAGTGTCTTGTTAAATTTCATGCTAAAAGTCTACTTTCTCCCTCTGAGTGTTTGTGACTTTTCCTTTAAGTGCAAAACAGTGCTAGCATGAAATGTAAAGCTTCCAAATGAAAATTCCCTCATTTACTGTAAATGGTGCAGTAGGCGATTTCTGAGAAACACTGTTGATATTTGAGATCAACCCAAACAAACACATCCCTACCTTCATTGCTCTGCCCCCAAAATGCACGCAAAGCAAGAGTGGATGTGAAAATAATGCTTCGCGAAAAATAATGCAAAGATGACGAATAAACAACATGGAAGAACAAAAAAAATTAGCTTACAGTACACAAGAGTATATATACAAGCAACAGTTCATTGTTAGTTGCCAGCAGCACCTTTTATTCAAGGAAACATTAAATTAATCAAAAGTGATTGTAAAAACATAGAAATTATTACAAAATATTTCTATTTTGAATAAATGCTGTTCTTTTGAACTTTCTATTCATCAAAAAATAATGAAAAAGAAATTTATTGTGGCGTCCTCAAAAATATTAAGCTGCACAATTGTTTTCAATTGTGAAATTTTTCTTGAGGACCAAATCAGCATATTTTAATGATTTCTGAAGGATCATGTGACACTAAAGACTGGAGTAATGATGCTGAAAAGTCTGTTTTGCCATCACAGAAATAAATTTTACATTTTAAATGTTTTTAAATGTATTTAACAAATTTATTAAATAAAAAAAATGTAAAATAGAAAAGTTATTTTACATTGTAATAATATTTCACAATATTACTGTTTTTACTGTGTTTTGGGTCAAAAAAATGGAAACTTTATGAGCATAAGAAACTTCTTTCAAAAACATTCAAAAACAACATGTCACCAACCGCAAACTTTTGAATGGTACTGTATACAATTTAAATGAATGAAAACTTGGCCTTTTAAGCTACAAAATGACAAAAAAGAACATCAAAGTTTGCTTTAAGTGATCCATATGGCACATGGCCTATATTTCAAGCCATGCGATAGCAGTTATGTGAGGAACGTACTGAGATATAAGTCGTTATTCAGAATATTCACAATTTCACAGATAATTGTGCTCTCCAATGAGCTGTTAACCACTATAGCTGGTATTATTGAGTCAGTGAGTCCAACTCAAGAACCAGATCAGTCCATATCATAAATGCCTCTTTCAGATCAGCTGTGTGAACTGGATCAAATGATTTATTTAGAAGATCTGACTCAGAATAACAATTTGTTCACAATTCTGACAATACACTGCTTCTCTCATGAAATCTCAATGAAGTGCCAAGGACAAGTGCAGATAACAAGATTTTCAGTGAAAAACAACTTAAAGGTCAGTCTGTTTCTCTCACATAAACAATCTGTAATGTAAAAAGCGCTAAATAAATGAAGATGACTTGACTTGACTTGACTTGACTTGACACTTTTATGGGGCTAAAATCTAAATTTTGGAGCCTCCAGCCCCAATCCCCATTCACTTTTTTGTTATATTGAAAAGAGCGGTCAGGATATTCATCAAAAAGATATCTTTTGTGTTCCACGGAAGAAAGAAATTTGACTAAACAATGACATTTTTGGGTTTAATTTCCCCACAGGGATCTGTAAAGTACCTCTGTCTATCTCAGCTCCTCTGTTTGTCTTGGTGAGTGTATGAGAGGTTGACTGTGTTTTCCGGCACACACACACGCATATACACACACATTAGGCGTGTTTATGTTGGTCTATGAGACGAAACTCTGTTTATATGTGCAAGACCCCTCCTATTCTGTTTCTCTTGGCACAAACCCTCTCCCTTCCCTACTCTGTATCTCTATCTTTCTCTCTCACACACACTCCTCATCCTGTTTCTGTGTTCTCTAACAAGAGGGACTGTCCTTAATTACCCTTGTTGTACAGTGAAATGTACGGGTAGCTTTTCTCAAAATCTTCCACTTAATCATTGCTCTGATAACCTTCTGTACCCACAAGTCAAAAGTGGATATATTTTTGGATCCCTCTTGAAGTCAATGTTCTGAACTGATTTGAATGTATTTTTTCTAATTAGTCACTGCATATTCAGTAATGATGTCATCTTTGTCTTGGTATCCTTTAAAATAATTATGTGTTAAAGATTCCGTAACATTGTTTCGGCATCTGTGAAGAGTCCAAAAGCTTCTGAATCATTGATTCGTTTCAGATGACTGCACAGACAGGGACACCGTGGTTGAATAATTAGCAGTTGCAGAGGTTGATCGATAGCAGCCATCATGGAAAGCTGTGTGTGTGGACATGACAGCCAGGTCTAGACGCAAGAGGAATGAACAGTGAGGAGACAAATATCATAGTATAGCAACAAATGATTTGAAAATGCAGAACTAGAACTATACTCGGAGTATAAGAAAATCAGTTAATAGTATTGCCAATACTAATTTTACATAGACTTTTTGATTAGAAGCAGCATCAATGCAATCCAATGTTTTTTAATATAAAATACTACTGACAAAATGCATAATGCATACCTTTAACTAGTCATTGTCATATGAACAGCCTGACAGTAAATACATTTATTTTAGTCTCACAGTTATTTATGTGTTGATTCATTAAAAGGAATCAGCAATTAAATCAAAATCTTATAATAAAGCAAAACAATGAAGAATAAAATAGTGAAGTAGATGCCATGTTCATTATTTACAGCAATAATCTGGAATTAATTGTGATCTCGACCTACCCATTAGCTGAAGTTATTACTCCGGACGTGACATAGTCACTATTTCTGGGAAATAGTAGTGACTAGTAGTGAAAAGTAGTGACTAATTAATTTCTCCAACAATGCTAAAACTAAGGTAGTTAAAGGGTTAGATCACCCAAAAAATGAAATTTCTGTTATTTACTCACCCTCCAAACCCGTAAGACCTCAGTTCATCTTCGGAGCACAAATAAAAATATTTTTGATGAAATCTGAGAGGTTTTTTATTCACCATAGAAAGCAACGCAAGTACCACACTCAAGGTCCAGAAAGACATTGTTAAAATAGTAAACGTGACTACAGTGTTTCAACCTTAATGTTATGAAGTGATGAGAATACTTTTTGTGCGCAAAAGCAAAATATAAATAACGACTTTATTCAACAATTTCTTCTCTCCCCTCTCAGTCTCCTACGCTGTTTACATTCAGAGAGAAGAAATTGTTGAATGAAGTCATTATTTTTGTTTTGTTTTTGCGCACAAAAAGTATTCTTGTCACTTCATAAAAGGTTGAACCATTGCAGTCACGTTGACTATTTTAACAATGTCTTTACTACCTTTCTGCACCTTGAGTGTGGTACTTACTTTGCTTTCTATGAGGGATAAAAAAAAAACCTCTCGGATTTCATCAAAAATATCTTAATTTGTGTTCCGAAGATGAACGAAGGTCTTACGGGTGTAGAACGACATGAGGGTGAGTAATTAATGACAGAAATTTCATTTTTGGGTGAACTAACCTTTTAAGCAGCAAGTTATGTATGGGAAAAGCACACCTGGTTGTGCTGTATGTGTTTGATTCACTAAAAAGAACCAACTGCTTATAGTCATTTGTTTTGGAATCTGATTACACTGGTTGAGCTGTATGTTATTGATTCACTACAGAACGAATGACTCTAATGAACTGATTCTTTTTGGTGAATCAAAATGAATCAATTCTTTTAAATCTAACTACTACACTGGTCATGCTGTAGGTTCTGTTGCAGTGTTGCCGTGCTTCTGAATAATTAAATCAGGGAACTCTGTGAGAATATTTTTGTACAGTATGCATTGACGGAAGAATGCACATGTGAGAACTGTTAACGGAACCAAATGTCATTCATGTCACCCGATGTCGATCATGGTTTTGACTTGGTATCATGTCCAGTAAACATACCAGTGTGCATTTTTGTATTTTTTGTTAGTGTTTATTGGTTAAGTAGTTGTAGTGGTGGTCCGTTGTGTGTAATCCTAAGATGTAAATTCTCTTAGTATTAATGGTGGTAGTGGTAGTATTTGTTCTGGGCATTGTGCTAATTGACACTTTGGTCTCGGATACTATTTGATGATTTTTATTTCAATCTCAATACCCACCAAATCCATCATCCAAATTATTGAGATCTACCATTACACATACTCAGACTGCACCAATTTATTAATCCCCTCTCATCACAACCATTCTGTTTGTTTAGCATCCTGTGTGAATGTATGTGTGATGTTTGTGTATTCAGTGTGTGTGTTGTGCATTCAGTGCAGTTTTAATGAGAATCAGAACAATGCAATCAGATGTATGCCTTACCAGCCATAATTATGAGGAATATGCACAGCAGTGTGGATGATAGGTCTGCTCCCTCTCTCTCTCTCTTTTGCCAGCGCTCTGTGCTGACAGATGGTTGTGTCAGTCATAATGGGACAAATCCGATCGCTACCGAATGAAAGGCGTCCCTCCAGCAGAGAGAGAGAGAGAGAGGGAGAGAGACAGTCGATGTGTCTGTATTGATGTGTTTACTCAGGGTGAAATTGGCATCCATTAGAGAGAGGATTGTATGTGCGTGTGTGTCAGTGAGAATACAGGCTCTAAAATGAAGGCTGCATTAATTCATATTCTGTTACACATGCACAGACACTCTTCCTTTTCGTCACGTGTTCGCACTGTCTCTTTTTCAAACACAGACACACGCACGCACGACAGGGTGGACTGCGCAGACAGCTTGGCGATGCCGGGGAAGGTGTGTCTCCAGAGTTCCATTGTTCTAGACGGAGAGGAATCTATGTGGAAAACCTCCTAGATAAAAAGGGGGTGGGGAATGGGGGGATGAAGGAAGAGAAAGGAGGAAAGAGTGCTTTTGTAGGAAGTGGACTAGCAGTGTCCACAAGCCAGCTTTTTGGGAAGGGCGTGAGGTGTAGTGTTTATATATTCCCGTATCGTATCTAGGCGGATACAATGTAGGGAGCTGTCAAGAATGTTTTTTCTATATGATATGTACAAGGCAATATTCTGTAATGGTTTTCCCTATGGCTTTTACAAGTCTGAGAAAGAGCTTAAAAATGGATAATGGTGTCAGAATCCTCATAAAATAGAGAGAATGCTGAAGAAGAAGAAGGAAGAATGGAAAAAATACTGCACATTCTTCTGCAGCTGGAATGTTACAGTAAATTATTCATCCCGTCAAGAATCTGTTTCTTAGGAGGTCTCTCTTCATTCGTCTCTCTCTCTCTCTTTCTCAATCTTTTTATAAGGTTAAAAGTGGCATGGAACACACAGGATTTCTAGCTGCACTTGGACTAAAATCCACTACACTCTTTCCAACCATCTCCTCTCTCTCTCTCTCTCTCTCTCTCTCTCTCTCTCTCTCTCTCTCTCTCTCTCTCTCTCTCTCTCTCTCTCTCTCTCTCTCTCTCTCTCTCTCTCTGTCTGTCTTTTTGTCCCTCTTTTGTGGTAGTCTACCAGTCTCTTAAACAATAAAGTGGTTTTCATTAAAAAAAAAAAATGCAAAAAATGTGTTGCTCTCATGAACTGACACTGCTAATACCTGTGTTTTCTGTTGTATTTTGTAAGACTAGAATGAACACTCACTATTTGAGCTTACCAGCATTCTATTTTTTGTTTTATTCAATCCTTTGCTTTGATAAAAGGAATTCCTTGGAGGCCACATATCTAAAAAATGTCCAGACTCTGTCTTTTATATTATGTGATTTGCGAGTTTGCAAACATCTTCATTCTGAATGTGAATGAGGTGCTTTTGATTGGCAGCTCTTTAGTCTTAATCTGCTAAGAGGGCTCTCCAGAGGGCTAGAATTGGGTGGATGGGGTAAGAAAGAAGGCGTTCAAGGTGTTGACCCACGCACTAATGGAAACGGTCTGTTGAATGATCCCACTTCTGGCACCATTGGACAACAGCTGGGCCCTTGGAAGGCTCAGACCCAAAAAAGCCAATTTTGGAAACAGGCATTCGTACTGGTAATGTTTGAAAGATAGAGCCCTGAGATCCCTACAGACCATTTGTGGGCAGTAACAGACCAGTCGGCTCATAGTAACACAATTAAGTTGTTGCCAAAAAACCTAAATATATACTTGAGAAAATGTGAATGAATGTCCAGATTTAGACTGTTAGTAAATGTTGTCACATACCATCAGCTGATGTTACACAATTCTGGTTGATTGGCAATCCTTTGTTGATGTTTTATTTATTTATTCATTGAGAGTTTCACCTTTCTATTTTCCTTCAAGCAACTTGCAATGGTAACAAGCCTGTGTCTTTCTGTTTCTCCACAGCTGCCAGGATCCCTGAAGAGGAAATTGACTGGGGCTGTCGAGAGTTCTGCATCGCTAAACGGGGTCTCTGACACGTCTATGACCCAGGGAAGTGGCAAACGACCATGTCTGGAGGATGTCACCCTGGCAATGGGCCCCAGCTACCCTCAGCCCCCGTTCCCTTCTGGGATGGGCAACCAGGGGAGTGTTCTGGAATCTAACCGACTGAACAGTAACAACAACAGTTTGGGCTCTCCGTATTCCGTACCCCCGAATACTAGTCCTGGATCAACCCCAGGGACCGGGGGAGGCTCAGGGGGCTTGACGAGTAACTTCAACCCAAATGGGAGTTCAGCCACACCTTCAGTGGAACAGGAACTGCAAGAGATTTTAGATGAACTTACAAAGAATCCCGATCCCTCTTTACCAGAGCTTGACATTGAGAAGATCTTAGGAAAAGAAAGCGATGACCAGGCAAGTAGTGCTGGAGGTTTTGTCCACCCGGAGGGTAACGGCACCCCTAAAAGATCCCCACAGAGACAGTCGCACCTGGAGGCCCACCTAACACAGTCCCCTGGTTTCTCTCAATCTGGTTCCCCTCAAGTGGGTCCAAGTCCTGCTGGGGCACCATATACGCTACCACACCCTTCCAAACCAGTTCCATCTCCACTTTCAGCATCACCCCTATCGTCCTCATCTTCACAAGGGCAAAATCAAGCACGGTCACCCATGCTTTCTGCCGCCCTATCAAGCCGGGCTGGATCCAACTGGCATGAGGTGTCCCGGGCCCAACAGCTTCAGCAGATGGCGTCGAATAATAAGCACCATTCTAACAGCAGTGCTGGTCCCCCACCTGCACAGTCAGGGTTGTCTGGATTGGGCCAGCAAAATACATCCTGGGCTGGTCCCTCTCCACCCTACCGACCAGGGGATAAACTGCCTAACTCATCACCTCATCAGCAGCCCTTCAGCCCAGCAGGTAATATTCAGAGCCCCCAGAGCTCTCTAATCTCTAGCATGGCTCCAGCCCCATCCACCGGACCTTCACCACCCTACAGGCCAGAAAAGCTTGCCAGCCCAGCAATTGCTCAGCCTCCTTTCAGCCCCCAGAACAGCCTTCTGTCTGGAAATGCCCCACCAGGCGTTTCAGGCACCGCAATCCAAGGTTCTCAGGCAAGTTATCTTCCTGGTGTGGCCCCAACATCAAACAATACTCGACCATCACCTCCTTACAGACCAGATAAACATCCGAGCCCAGCTGGGCAATGCCAACCAGGAACACAACCTCCCACACAAGGACATCTTTTCAACTCACAAAATAATCAAGCACCTGCAATGTCTAGTCAGCTGTTCAAAGCCATCACATCCAACCAGCCACCCAGTAGCCTCAAGCTCCTCATGCAGGCACAGGGAAAACCCTCACAGCTGCAACTAAACAAGACAACCACAGCTGGTATGGGTCCAGAACCGTACTCCTTCAGCAACACCAAGCCATTACGACATTTTGACCCCGATCCCTCTGTTGCCAAACTGGGTCCTCTAGCTGTGGGAGTATACCGCAATGCTAGCATGCAGCCCACAACGGCCACGTCGGCCACAGGACATGGACATCTTCTGCCACAGCGTATGCAAAGGGGCATGCCGACTGGTGGTATCGTGCCTCACTGCAGAGATGTGAGTATCATCACTTGCTTGTTAAACGGATGTGTAGAATGTCATATATTTTGCAGTATAAAAGTCAACTTTTAGAATGAACTTTAGGAGTTTTGTTACCTTGAGGATTAGTGGTTTCCCTATGTGTAACTTCAGGTGTTTTTTAACATTGGGAAAAGTTGTTGAATAAAGAACAGTTTCTGGTAGTTTATACAAGTTTCAATATAGTGTATATGTGGGGGATGTACATTTTTCACTGTTAAAATATTTTCTCCTCCTATCCCAGGTTAATGTACAGAAACAAATAAAATAAGCCGTACTTGAGTTGACTGTCCAAAGTGTAAACTTTGTAGCTCTTCGATGATTTCGATGAGTTATCCACCATGTCAGTTTCTGCATGATGTGTGAGTTTAGGGCAAGACTATGGGAGCAGACAGGAGCAGGGTGGAAGGAGATTATTTTTGTGCCAATAACGGTGCAGAACTGACACACTTTACCTTTAAGTGCAGACAATAAATGATTTCTGTTGTTGTTATTTTCACAGACTGTATTGTCTATAATTTTTGTTTTATAGAGTGAACAGATGAGTGCATTGGAAAAGAGACAAAAGAATTATGTTTTAGACAGGGATTCTAGAATTACATGATTAAAAAAATCCAAAGATATAAGATGGTGGAACTACAGCCCTGTGTTTTTCCATTAGCTTGTGGAGCTTTGGGTATGTTCACTTCATACAGGGGGAGACTGGGCCTGTTTCTGAAAGGTGGAGTGGAGTGGGCACCCTGTGGTGTGTGCCATGGGAAGGGAGGGGAGTGGGTGTTCCGACTCTGATGTTTGTGTATAAGGGGGGGCAGTTAGGAAGCTCCAAAGGTTAATTGAATGGACAGCTGAACTGAGAGTGAAGGAATGTGAGTCTTTGTATGTGAGTTGCATTCATGAGACTGAACATGCTCAGCCCGTCTCTGTTAATTAGGATAGGGCCAAAATTACTGTTCTTATACTTGTCTTGTTAGTGTGTGATGTCTTATGATTTCAGTTTTTGTATGTGGGTGGAAAGAAAGAGTTCGGCACATTTTAAGTTTTGTTTTGTGCTAACTGAGAGAAAACTTCTAAAAGTTTTATTTGTTTGCTCTGAAGTGAGAGAGATGTGTGTGAGTTTGTTTACACGGTGAAGAGAAAAGGCTTTGTGTGTGTGTGTGTGTGTGTGTGTGTATCCGCACTAAAGAGAGAAAGACAGTGTGTGTAAATGTGTGTGCTTATAGAGTTTCAAAGTACCGCTGTGCATTCTGTCTCTCTGCGTGGCGGTCTGTTTGAAGACAGAGTCCCCCTCTTTCAGCCCAGTAGTCCTCTTTCATCACACCAATAAAAGATAATGAATTTTAGAGGAGAGGGAGATTGAGGAAGAAAGAGAAAAGGGGGCCGGTTTCTTTAGTGTCTTGGCATGCATGGTTGCAAACTAAAGAGGGACTCAAACCTTCTATCCCTGAACTTCTATCTCTCTCTCTCTCTCTCTCTCTCTCTCTCTCTCTCTCTCTCTCTGTCTCACAGACACACATAGACACACACACATACAGGTTGGGTTTTCCTGTTTTATGGGGACATTCCTTAGACATAATGATTTTTATACTGTACAAACTGTACATTCTATCCCCTAAACCTACCCATCACAGAAAACTTTGTGCATTTCTACGTTTTTTTTTTTATTTTATCACTTTGTATAATTTATAAGCTGTTTTCTTCCTGGGGAACAAAAAATGTCCCCACAAGGTCAAGAATTTTGGATATTTCCATCTTTGTGGAGAAGTTTTGTCCCCGTAACGTAGGGTTAACAAGGACCACACACATAGTTTTATTCAATTTAACTGCTCAACTCAATTTATCTACTCAACTTGCAGTAATTTTTGTTTATGTACTGAGATTATAATAGATATATGTACATATTTTAGTAATTTTTAATTGAGGGCTTAAATGTTATTGGTTGATCCAAGTTGCATTGCTTGCATATTAATGTATTTACTTTAATTCAATTTATATAACAAAAAAAAACTGTGTGTATATAGCTAATTTTATGTGCATATACATGTATTTTAATATTATAAATACATAATTAAAATAATTTTAAATATAATTCATATTTTAATATATATTATATTAAACTAATATATATAAACAAGAAATGCTTAATTGTAAAGTGTTTGGTATTGGCTTGGTTTGGAAAAACTTTATGACGCTTCTTATTATGAACAGAAAACGTACCTCTATTTCCTTTAGGACCACAAACAAGAAGAAAACAAAAGTCTGATTATAATCAAGAGACATGATTCACAAGAACCCTACAGCAACACAGGTATTTCCCAGCAGGAGCAGCTTTCTCGTATAGTCAAGTGGGGATTCCCTCCTCCTACGGAACATCTCTCTCTCTTCTCTCTCTGTCATGCTTACAGTTTGTGGAGGAAGTCTGTTTGCCTGTGAGTTCAAAAGCAGAAGTGAGATTGTCTTTTTATCTTTGTAACACTCCTCAATTAGAGAAAGTAAGAAAGAAACCTCTGAGCGATTAGTTTATTGTAAAAAGCCCAGAAATAATGATTGTAAACCAGGAAGAAGCGACAGAGAGAGAGGAGATTGGCAGGGGCTGTTAAATATCGAGCATATAAATTTTTGTGTGAGATTATAGAACAAACACATTTTCTCCTCATCTTAACGTCTGTTTGTAGTCAGTTCCAGTTATCTAGACATGAAAAAGCCTTTTATCATTCCCTCTACATGCCTTTTTGACATTGGTGACAAATTCTTTGTTTCAGTCTATCTCTTTGTGCTTCTTTTCTCCCCCCTTTTTGCTCTCCTCTGTGACTTGGTGTGACAGATTGGATAACCCTAGAGGTGTGTGTGTGTGTGTGTGTGTGTGTGTGTGTGTGTGTGTGTGTGTGTGTGTGTCTGTGAGAGAGATGTTCAGCCCTCACAGCTGCAATGGACAAAATATTTTTTTTACCCGTATCCTCTTGACCACATATACTGAACGCATACACACACCACACATAGCCTACAGGTTATAAACATGTCTGATTTGTGTCTGTGGTGTGTGCTGTCATGTCAGAAGCATGGCTGCTTCTATCCGTGTGTTTAAGTGGTTTCTGGAGAACCCCAGGTGTAGCTTTGAGCTGAATGGTTCATATGACTAGAGACGTTTTGATGTCGTTTCTCTAGTGTCAGATTGTTGTTTAAGTGACTCAGTGAATCTGAGGTCAGAAGCAAAGCATTCGAGTGCTGCTGAGGCGGAGTAGAGACATGGTTTTCTGAAGAGTTTAATTGATAAGGGTTCAGTTAGGAACTGTGCTGTCTGCACTATTTCCGTTTCAACTTTGACGTATCCTAAAAGCCCTCAGGAGAAATTTAAAATAAAAACTAATGAAATAGTTGTTTACTCTCAGATGTTTTGGTTTCGGAAGAATTTAATGATGAATGTTGTTTATGAAAATTCATGTTAAGACTTTTGATTGCAAACTTTGGTATCTGACCACAAATAAGTACGTTTACATGTGCATAATGCCACTACAGCAGGTTTTTGTGTATTTAAGCTACAATTTTCATCTCTCTGTCCCAGTATACATGGCACAATGCATAATTAAAGTTTATCAGAATAAATATACATCTTTCAGAGCAGGCCCACAGCACTGAGGCCAGTTGTGGTCTAATTAACGTGCAAACATGCTGCAAAGCGGTGGTATAATTGTGTTTATCTAGATCTGTTAGTTCAACTAGTCCGTAGTTAGTTTGTAAAAACAGGGCTGGTATGACTTTAGTTGGACTAGAGTGTTTATATGACAAATTGCTATTTTAGTTTTTTAAATGCACTTATTGTTGATATGAAATGTCTTGCAAAAGCAAGCATTTGCTCTCCATTTAATCTCACTGTGAGAAACAATTGAGAACATGAGTGTATGGGGTGGTTTTTAGGGTTATGTTAGGACTGGGTATTGATTGTACCATATTTGCAGCATGTATTCATGAACATAGTCCGTTTCTCTTCCACCATTACAACAGTCAATTAATCAGTTAATATATTTATTTTATTTCAACTTTATTTCAATATTTATTTTTAGCAAGCAATAACACCACTGATCTCCACTTAGCCCTGTTGGTATGTATGCATCGCTGTCTTCTCTCTCTTGTGTGTGTTTGTGTTCATGTCCTTCCTTCAAGGCTGAAGTGGTGGCGGGGGTTGGCTACATACACGGGAGAGAATATTTCATGCCAGCACCACACACACACACAGACAGACACACACAGCAGTCTTCCCAGCAGGGTGTGGAGAGTCTAACCTTGTTTTGCGCCTCTCTTCTGCTTGGGCACATTCACTGATTTTAACCATTTTTAAAAGCTCTAAGTGGGTCAGCTGTACATAAATGTGTCTGAGAGAAATACCGAGACAGACAGACAAAGGGAGAACAGGTCACTGCTACCACAAGAGCACATTTTATCTATAGGACTTTGTGTCATGCATGTGTTTGTGGTTGTTCATAGGTACTTTACATTAAATACTTTTAGAAAGTTGATGTGTCCCGCGGTGTGATGTTATAGTCCATATAAAACTACTGTTCGTGAACGAATGACTCTTCTGAACCAATTCTTTTCAATGATTTGGTCAAAAAGATGAAACAGCCTTGACTCGCTCAGTCTGTAAATCACAACTGATTCTCACTCACCCTCACAAAACCATGATTATTTATTTATTTATTTATTTATCTCTGATTCGAAATGAACCAGGAACCATTTCTGTGATTGGTAGTTTCATACACTTTAGAGTTTTGGTGGATAAATGAATAATTATATTGTATAATAAGCAACAGTGTTCTTAAGAAAAGTGAAATAATTGACTAAAATATTAGGCCTGTTGGTTATTATTTAACATTGAGGTTGTAATAAACAATCAAAACTTGAGTTATATTTAAATGGTACAAACACAATCAGGATTACTAGAGTGACAACATCAAATTGGAGCTAATTTATACTAAATACAACTATAAAACCACCCTATAGTTTATATAACTATAACTATATAAATCATTGTAGTATACCAAAACATCACTTCATCATAGCATACAGCAGTGACGGTTGTTAAAAGCTAACGTAAGAAGCTGTTAACTGTCTAGCAAGTCATTTGGCTCTTAAAAGTTTTTTATTTTATTTTATATGTTATTTTAGTCTAGTCTAGTCTCCTCCTGATGCATCAGCTATCTTTATGTCTTACAGCCCAGCCCTTACTGAAGAGTTCATATTAAGGACACAAATGATATCTTGATTTATTGTAATGAAACTGACAAGGAGGTCTTAGACTAAATGCCTCCTTTAATTTTATTCAGTTTGTGTAAGAAAGAAGCCTTGTTGTGTCAGCTTCTGTGCTTTGTGCCCAGAGGAGACAGAAAAGAGATACAGAGATAGAGAGGACATTCAGCAATCCAGCTCCTCATCAGTATTTTATTAAGAGAATGAGAAGGTTTTGCAGCCGAGACCTGCTTTCCACACGTACAAATGCATATTCCTGCTCTTCATACTCGCATTTACAGCTGCCAGAATCTACAGACGTACTCTCAGTCAATGTCAAACACATTTACCTATCCTCTCTGATTCTGTGTGTGTGTGTTTGTGTTTGTGTTTGTGTGTGTGTGTGTGTGTGTGTGTGTGTGTGTGTGTGTGTGTGTGTGTGTGTGTGTGTGTGTGTGTGTTATGTTGCTGTTTTAGCAAGAACAGCAACGATTAAATCCATCTGCACCAAATGCTCCCTCTCTGTCTGTTCAAAGGCAGCTCATGTTTAATTCTCTCATTTTTTCATCTTACTGTGGAGGTGGGGAGAGAGGAGGGGATGGATGCGAGAGAGAGAGAGAGAGACAGAGACAGAGACAGAGAGACAGAGACAGCATAGAGACACTGAGAGACAGAGACAGAGACAGCATAGAGACACTGAGAGAGTCTGACTCCAGACAGGAGAATGAGGCAGACATACAGAAAAAGCATAGTGTGTGAGCGTCGCTGGGAAAGAGAGAGTATGTGAGTTTAGTGGTGAGGGAAGAAGAGAGAGAGAAAGAAGGAGGGAGGGAGAAAGTGGAGGCGGAAGGGGAGAGACAGACAGGAGGCAGACAGAGTGAGACAGTCTTGGCGACTGAGTTCTGGGAGCTGCTTTACACACACACACACACACATGCTCTAAAAGTATGTAAGTAATATACACACTTTCTAAATAAATCCACCTCCACAAGAACTCTGATTGTTTAATGTCAATGGACTAGCTCAGATTTATTCAGTACTGAGACAAAAACAGTGTCTCTGATGTTCTTGTTAGTTGTTTTCTTTTGTTTTGGATGTGTACACTATGAAGATATGTCACAGCAAATTACAATTATCTTAGCTTGGGCACACTTTTCAAGCATTTAGTAAATTAGGTCTTAAATGTAAAAACAATCAACATGTACTATCTGGTGGTCAGTCTTTGCTATGGTTGCCCGTTTCCACCATATAAGATCATCAATTATGACAAAAAAAGTTGAAATTATGAGATACTAACTCATATGATTAAAAGTCATGTCTTTTTATGTCATAATTATGACTTTTCATGTCTTATGAAAAGCAATCTATAGTAATGCAATGCCATTCACCAAAAAGATTAGCTTATGTGCCCTTTCTTGCTAGTTACATCATTGTCAGTAGGTGGCAACGACGAGTGTTTGTAGCCGGTGAATAGTTTACTCATTGACCGATACAAGTCAATCATTGTTCACTACCGAAAACAAGTATTATTATCCTTTGTATCATTGCTATTGTAAACCTAGGAGTCATCAAATCCTCGTTCATGAATGAGATGCCTCATTCGAGTCTTTGAATTCACATTCAAAAAAGTGTGTTCGGTCAGTCGTTCCAACCAATGAAATGCTTGTTCACATCCCATACTCAAATGCTATTGGCTTGTGTTCTAGTCAGACTTTGAACACAGGAAAAGCCAAGCAATCAAGTGTTTCAAACGAGAGAGACTGTCTTACTCTGCATCGTCGTACTGTAAATTCCTGTTTAGTCTATAATTCCCGGCTGAAGTTGCTAAACTGCTCTCTTTGTATATTTAGCATCAGTTTATACAAACTAGGCTACATGTGTGATGACTTTTGGATTTGGTTAGACACTATGTTTGTGTTAAAGTGGGTTATATAAATGTCAGATTGAGTCTAACTCGACCGTGTGGTGACAGTGATGACTGGCTGTTTGACAGCTCTAGTGTATCTGCTTGCCAGATATGGTACCTTTATGTATATAGATGGTGCTTTTTATCACGTGTTTGTTGATGTCTCTGTTATTATGTCAAATCTATGTAACTTTAATAGTGGCCATGCCAGCTCTGTTTCATGTCAGTGCCTTTTTAATATGTGATGGTACAGATGTGTATTTGTATCTTAAAGACAAAACAGCATTCAAAAATGCATTTAACTAAAGATAATGTGATATATTTCTGATTGGAACGTGACGGAACTTGATTTGACCCATTGGGATTTGCTTGGATCATTAAAAGTTAAGCTTTGATATTATTGGATTATTTTACCAGATAGTGTGAACTACCAGCTGGTGGCAACGTTAGCAGAAAAGAAACAGAGAAACAAAGAGGCACAGAAATTACATGTTGGGTATAGCAAAACCTTCAGTGTGTGTCCTGTTCTTATTTCTGTGTTCAAATTTTTATTATAGTTCAGTATGATGAAAGGGTTAGTTCACCCAAAAATGTCGTTCCAAACTTGTAAGACTTTCGTTAATCTTCAGAACACAAATTTAGATATTTTTAATGAAATCTGAGTGCCCTCCATTGACAGTCTACGCAACTACCACTTTGACGCTTCAGTTCATAAAGAGTTATAAAATAATCCATATGAATTGAGCGGTTTAGTCCAAATGATCTGAAGAGACAAGATCGCTTTTTATATGATGAATGGATGAACCTCATTGGTCCTCGCACGTCAAGCGAACATGCTTGAGCTTCCATTTACCACAACTGATGTGTGCATTGATGAATGTTTATTTGTGAATAAAAGCCTAAATTCAATCTGTTCATCATATAAAGCAATCGTGTCTTTTCAGAAAGTTTGGACTAAACAGCTCAATTCTTACGGATTAGTTTTACGATCTCTTTATGAACTTTTTGAAGCCTCAAAGTGGTAGTTGCATAGACTGTCAATGGAGAGACAGAAATCTCTCAGACTTCATTAAAAAATATCTTTATTTGTGTTACGAAGATGAGCGAAAGTCTTATGGGTTTGGAACAACATGAGGGTGAGTAAATGATGACAGAATTTTCATTTTTGGGTGAACTATCCCTTAAAGGATCACGAGTCCATATGTAAGTTGAGTGGCATGCCCTCATCCTCAGAAATCATGAACAAAACTACACAAGCTAAAAGAAAATATGACCCAGACATTGTTAAATACTGGTACGGGTTCACTTTCAGTGAGAATGTTCTTTGTTTAGTCAATTATTGTCTGCAGAGAGCATGAAAGTCAAAAGTTCAGAGTGCCATCAAAGTTCAAAAGACATTTAGAAACCAAACATGAACACAAATTATCCATTTATAGTTAATATTAATACCATTTAATGTTGGATTTCAGGGCATTTTTGTTTACTCTTGCACAGTTTTGAGTCTGTGTTGGGTCACTACTCTGTGTGTTCTAATATAAAATCTGAGCCTGAAGCCAAAGCAGTTGAGAAGCAGTGATCTAGACAGCAGCTCTTGCTGCGGTGGATGCTGATTCAGTCTTTTCTCCTCTCAGCGCCTTCCAGCTCCTGTTTGGGTGTTTCTCTCTCTCTCTCTTTCTCTCTCTCTCTTTCTCTCTCTCTCTTCTCTCTCTCTCTCTCTCTCTCTCTCTCTCTCTCTCTCTCTCTCTCTCTCTCTCTCTCTCTCTCTCTCTCACTTCTACCATTCATTCTGTCTGACATGCAGTCGTTTGTTGTTGTCTTTTCCTCGCCTTCTTCCAGACACCCTGTGGAGAGAGTGATGAAGGAGAATACAGGAGAATACAGAAGAGGGAGAAAATGACGAGGAGGGAGAGAAAAAAAGAGAGTGATGGCGTAAAACTAGCACTGAGCGTTTGAGCCTTTGTTCTACTTTTATGTTAAGCAGGAAGGAAAAATGTTGTGGTGTGGCTAGAGAATTACTCGATCTGAGCCTGATTTGTGCATTTAAATGTGTTCTGTAGCTTTAATAAGGACATGTTGTTTTGAGCAGGTTAAAGATATCAGTCAAGTGCAGTGTGTCACTGTTTCCACATAACTGATCTCTCTCTTTTTCTCTCTTCCTCTTCTCTCAGCCTTCCCCATCCATCTCATCTGTCCCAATAATGCACTCCCAGCTATAAATATATTATTATAAGGGTGTAGAATACAACAATCACAAAGAATCTATATTGTGATCATTTACTGGTGGTAGCACGAAACAAATGTTTGAGTTGCTAATATCAGAGCATCATATCATGGTGGAGAATTGCGTATGTTAATGTTTATGCTTCTTTTACACTGAAAAAGCAATTTCAGGCTATTTTGGAAGTAGCTGGGAATTTAAAATAGTTTTTTCAACCATGCAAAAGAGTAAAAAGTCATGGAAATTTCTGTAGTGAAGATGCATTTTGTAGTTGCGCTCTGCTCTAAATATTTAATCAGCTGAATATTGCTCTTTCGTAGAGTAAAACGTGTTCGCATAGTCACATGTCTGTCATTGCTTTGAGTATTTTTTTTTTGAATGAATCAGTCAACTGGTTCACAATTTGATTATAGTGATTCATTAACAAATCAATCTAAATTAAAATGATTTTTTAAAAAAATCATATTTTGTAACCACAGATGACTGGAAAGGTCATGGTAAATCCACTGGTCATTAACATGAGCAGACTGTCACCGTCTAAAAGATTTGCATAGCTGATTTATTGCATCTATTCAAACTACCAACCTATCAACACCCACATTTATACACTCATGCAAACATCCTCCTCACGATTAGAAATTATTCTAACAGGCGTATTGTAGAGCACAAAGTGAATTCTTTCAGATTGTGCAATGCTTAAGGTTCAGTCATAACACTGGTTTATTTTGTGAAATCTACTCGATTAATGCCACAAGCCGTAGACACACCCAATCCTTTAATCCCATTGGCTAAGGAACACACCGAGGGGCATGGCTAAGGTCCACTAAGCTACCAAGTTGACCACATGTAGACATTACACCCACATATGTGTTTGTTCCTGTCTATTACGTGTGTGTGTGTTTGTGTGTGTGTGAGAGAGAGCGCCCACAGGATGGTTTGTGTCAGTGGTTAGACTGACGTTACTTAAAAACCTCTCTCGGTTTTTAAAACCTCTGACCTGTGTAAAAGAAATATTCATCATATAGTATGTGGGTGAAAAAAATGGCAGTTGTAGATACTTCTTAAAGATACAACAACAAGCAATAGATTATTTAAAATAGTTTGTTTATACACTACCATTCAAACGTTTGGAGTCTGTAATAATTTTTTAAAGTCTCTTATGCTCACCAAGGCTCCATTTATTTGATCCAAAAATACAGTAATAACAGCAATATTGTGAAATATTATTACAATTTAAAATAGCTTTTTTCAATTTTAATTTAATAAGCCATTACTTCAGTCTTCAGTGTCACATGATCCTTCAGAAATCATTCTAATTATCCCGGCATTATTTTCAGTATTCTTTGATATATAGAAAGTTAAAAAGAACAGCATTTCTATGAAAGTGAAATGTTTTGTAGCATTATGAAAGTCTTTTACTTTTAATCAGTTTAATTCATCCTTGCTAAATAAAAGTATTTATTTCTTTTAAAAAAAGAAGTTAATTACTGACTCCAAACATTTGAATGGTGTCTATTTTTTCTAAAATTGGTTGTTTATGATAATGGTGGATGAATCTACATGTCAAAAATTGCAGTGTAACACTAACATTTCGCAATAACATACTTTATAGAATCATTTAGATGAGATTAAAACAAGGATTAAAGGTGGCAGTCCAGCAAATGTTCTGAAAGTGAATCCATCTCCTACATTCTGTCCCATTTTTATTCCCTCCCCAACAGGGGATCATCACACACGTTCATTTCTGCCTCCTCTGTCGCACTCTTGCAGAGGAACATATGGGCGAGAATGTGGCATGCATAATTAAACAGATCACCAATAACATGTTAACACCGATTTGTTTAAAAAATTCTTATTCTGCCTCATTTATTTTTTCCAGCATGATTTGTTCTTATAACTTTAAGAATTGCTCATCGAAACATTTCCTTGAATCATTAAATTGTTGTACATGAGTCAAGTGCTCCGTATAATGCCTTTTAAATTGCACGAGGTACTTGGCTGTGTTTCGACACTTAACACAAGTAGCTAATGACGGAGTAAGAGGTTGAATAAGGAAGTTTTCTTCAAGTTTCCTTCTTTAAATAGCAATAAATAAACATAATGCTATGCCACTGTGGCCCCTTAGCGTGTGATTCGTGTTTGCGTGTTTGACATCTGTCAGTTTTAATGGTAGCGGCTCCTCCGCTCATCCCATGGGGCTTTATCTTCCACTCAGCACACAAATCTCCCAATCAATTTACCAAATGAAACCGGGTGTGCAGTGCTTAAAAGAACAGTCCATGCTTACTGAGCATGAGAGTGAGATGGAAAGAGAGAGAGAGAGAGACAGAATATTGTTTATGTGACCTGTTCCCCGGCATTAACCTAATTCATTCATCCAGGATTACGATGCTTTATTAAAGGATCAACGGAGGGTAAAAGAGAGTGAAAACAAGAGAAGAGGCTCAAGAAACTGAGAGAGAATAAGAGATGGAGGGAAGAATGAGTTGAAGAGAGATGGGCGGATCAGTCTTGAAACATCAGTTTGTGTGATGCCGATTGAAAAGGTTGATTCTGCATTGAAAGTGTGTTTTAACACTAACCTTATATTTATTCAGTAAAAAAGTTCAAAGTGAAAAAAAAAATTAACTTTGTTTTATTGTTAAACAACTGATTACCCGTTTAATCCTCAGAAATCACAAAAACGTGGATGTATCAGTTAAAGGGATAGTTCACCCAAAAATTTAAATTCTGTCATCATTTACTCACCCTCAAGTTGTTCCAAACCTGTAAAAATTTCTTTGTTCTGTTGAACACAAAGGAAGATATTTTGAAGAAAGTTTGTAACCAGGCCGCTTTGGGGCACCATTGACTTCCATAGCAGGAAAAACATAATGGAAGTCAATGGTGCCCCAGAACTGTTCAGTTTCCCACATTCTTTAAAGTATCTTCCTTTGTGTTCAACAGAACAAAAAAATGTATATAGGTTTGGAACAACCGGAGAGTGTGTAAATGATGACAGAATTTTCATTTTTGGGTGAACTATCCCTTTAAGGTATTGCTATCGATATTGATATTTGATTAAGTGGTATGATAAGTGGTAACTTATACTACTATATAGTTTTTGATGCTTTGTTTGTTTAGTGGACTTAAAGGGCCAGTGTAGTGACAAATTGAGTCCCCCCCGAAATCAGATCTCCATTAGGACCCCACGCGATCCCATTGGTTCAAATTGCTTTTAATAGGTACTCTCTTTAGCGCCTGTTTACAATTCCTACAAAATAAAGTTATGATAAATGCTGTTTCAACTACATTATAATGACCATTTATGTCTGTATTAGTTAGCTTATGTACTAGCATAGCATACAGATACCCGATTAGCCTGATAGCTTATTTTATACACGTATTTGCACTTACCTTACATGTATTCACAATCATCTTTAATATAATTGTGTGTTAAATTAAGTGTTAAATGTCCAGATATTTCAGTTATAAATAAAACAATTAATGATGTTCAATTATTCACTTAATAGACTATTATAATTATTATTTATTACTTAATAGTTAATCAAGTGTAAGAAATTATGTTCATTTGGTTTTATTATGCACTAATTTCTTTTCTTATGCATTATATAGTAAGCTATATGAGCATTTTAAATTAATATCATTTGTATATACTTAGGATAATCATTAAGCAACAGTTTGGGGAGACCTGTTTTCGAGGAAGGACCCAATTTGTCATGACACCGGTTTACACGGAGCGCGTTTTTCCATTCCAATGCACTACTTTTCCATTGTTTTTCTCACACGCTAGATGGATGTGTTTGACCACTGCGTTTGCATCTCGCACAGGACATGGCGTTATAAAAATGCAACGCTCAAGTTAGAAGAAGTTCGACTTTGAGACCTTGCGTTTTATCCCCATTCCACTGCCCGCGTCTCACGTTTTTTTTAAAGCAAAAATGCGTTCTGTGTGTATGGCCGCTTAATGGACTTGTTTATGATCTCCACATCTTACTGGTAGTGACTCCTCTTCCTGATCAGACTGAAGCTTTGTTTGCCATAATAGGAAAAAGAAGTAGAAAGAGCAGCTACATAAAATTTTTTTTTATATAGATCCTCTCACATTTCTGCATAATGATAAGAGAGAGTGAAACTGAAATATTGGATGAATAGAAGGATAAAATGCTCAAGGACATGTTGTGTGTTTGTGTGTGTGTGTGTGTGTGTGTGTGTGTGTGTGTGTGTGTGTGTGTGTGTGTTATCAGTGGATTTAAATTGCTAACCTTGCATGAGGAAAGCCAAGAATTGGTGGATTCACAAGGTCTCTCTCCAATAAGGATGACAGAGTACCTTGAACTGGCTGCAAATGTCATGGAACACACACACACCTCACATATTATTATTAAGATTACACATCTCTTTGAAATACTTGATTCTGATTGGTCTTTCTTGGCATGGTGGGGTCAGTTTCCATGTAATGATAAACTATAAATGGAAAACTGTATTTGACTGTTGTCTCTGGAAAGCAGGTTTTTGTGCTTCAGTGTAGCTTTTCTAAGTAATAATGTGTATATTTAGCATTATCATACAGTACCATTCATAAGTTTGGGGTCAGTAAGATTTTTTTAAGATTGTTTTAAAGAAATTAAAATTAAATTAAATAATAAAATTAAAAAACGGTTATTTTAAGTTGTAATATTTTTTGATCAAATAAATGTAGCCTTGGTTAAGTAAGTAGTCCTGACCACCCTGTCAGGGTGTGTACCAGTTTCATGAGGTTTTAGCCAATAGAGAGGGTTTATGGTTCAGTTTTATGCTAAATCAACTCAAAGAATTAATTTGTTACTGTCTATTTCAGCATTTCTTACATGTGTATTTCACCATTCTGTTCTGAAATGGAAGCCAAAACTTAAATACATTACAAAAACATTTGCGTGCTTAGAGGAAGACAAAGCCCTCCAGAATGAGTGTTATTTTAGGGCGACAACCTGTCACGGTAGCTTTGTGGAGTGTTTTAGAGGCTAATAAGCTATGATTACAGGTTTAGAATGAGCGTCTGAGGTGTTTATAAAGTGTTTGTAAGGGATTGCCTGTTTCATGTAGCTTCTACCAGTCTGATTTAGACAAGGGTGAGTGGTCTAAGCAGCTGATCTATCCTGACAGCAGTAATCCCCCCACGATCCCTCTCAGACTGTGTGTGTGTGCGTGTGTGTGTTTCAGAGGGCATGTGTGTTAGCATAACAGCGGAATGGAGCAGATTGAATAGGGATAGAGTGAAAGAGTTAAATTTTAAAAGAGTCTCATAATGACCGGGGAATGAGAGAAGTGTATGTGTATGTGTGTGTGTATGAATAACCTCTAGGGAAGGTGTTATTCTGCTGCTCAGACAGAAGTAGCACTGCCTGATATTCATCCCTCTTTGCACACACACACACACTTGTGGTCTACAGGAAGGAAGTTCTGGTGTGCTGTTGACTGTTCTTGCAAAGTGAAAGCCAAAGGAGCAGCGGCATGTTCGCTGAGATCTCTCAGACCACTGTGGTATTGCAAACAACTCTCTTTCTGCCTCTAAACTAGGGATGAATAATTAAAAACTCAGCAAAGTTTACTAATAACTGCACATACGATGTTTGATTTGCTGCTGAAGTGCTTGTTTAAAACATGTTTTGTGCTTCACTGCTTTTTAAACTAAAATGTGGATATTTAACATTATCATATGTATTCCCAGAGGATACAGACTGAACCTGCTGGAAAGTTTTGTGTGTTTTTTGATGTGGGGAAGACTCATAGGGAGATTGCATCCTTGCATATCTGTTTTATAAAGCGAATTAACAACTGTTCCCAATTATTTCCTTGTGTGCAAGGTTTTACTTGCTTTTTACGGACTAGCCGGCAGTTCCTATGAGTAAACGGCTGAGGAAACATACAAAATAAGGCTTTGAAGGGTTAGCTCACCCAAAATTCTGTCATCATTTACTCATTATCATATAGTTCCAAACCTGTGACATTATTTTTATTTTCACTGCGGAGCACAAAAGAAGATATTTTGAAGAATACACACATTTTTTCTGACAATATATGGACCAAAAAAAAGACATCAAAATACCTTCTTTTATGTTCCACAGAAGGATTAGAATGACATGAGCGTGTGTAAATGACAGAATTTTCATTTTTGATTACTACATTAGTTAACATGAACTAAAAAAACTTTTTATTAATCTTAGTTAATGTTAATTTCAATGTTCATTAATACATTATTAAAATCAAAAGTTAATCTGTTAATATTATTTTAAACCAATAAACTCACATTAACAATTACTGTAACAAATGTATTGCTCATTGTTACTTAATGTTAGTTTATGCATCATCTAATGGGACCTTATTGTAAAGTGTAACCGATTATTTAATGAAAATCTAAAAATACAGAAAGGTTTATGCAAGTTATTTTTAGTGGTAGGGCATAGAAAATATCATTAGCTCAGTATAAAACAATAAAAATCAATGAAAAGTCCAAAATATGATATGAAAACAAACGTGTGTTTTAATTGAAGAAAATGTTTTCAAATAGGTGAGGGATAATAGTACATTGTGGCAATACACACTGCTCTTCATTTCTTTGTTATTCTTTGTTGCTCTTTTTTCCCTCCTCATTATTAGATATGAGCCGGCAGACCTGTGTGTTTGGTATTCTGCACCGCACTCATACATACACATACACCTGCAAGGTATCTGGATCTCAAGAGAACTACATGGAAATCAAACTTTCTTTCCCTCTGTAAACAGTCCACATCGGAAACAAAGCCCTCCTGTCTGTGTAGTCAAACAGACACTGTGTTTGCCCAGTAGATGAGAAACGCAAAGGCATAACATGTGATCAGATCAAAAAAGAAGAAATGCCAGAGGTCTGTCCCCCATCATGCAGGGACTGTAAGACATCACAGGGCAGCAAGCAGCCGGTTACATGAACTTGTGTTTTTCATGGAGGAGAGACATTGGAAGACACTTTGTAAAGGCATCATGTGAACAAGTAGTCAACCATTATTAAATTTTCAATTCATTTGCCGACAACTAGAGAGGTTGGTGACTAATCACTAGCTGATGTAATGCAGATATGCTTTTTTATTTATTGGTCTGTTTTTTTATTATTGTTTTTATATATATATATATATATATATATATATAGACACACATATATGGTGTATATACTGTATATATATATATACAGTATATACACCATATATGTGTGTCTATATATATATATATATATATATATATATATACGTGTGTTTATAGATAGATAACCTCTATCGTCTGTTTTATTTATTAATTAATTTAAATTCTGTTTAAATTGAGTCTTAAATGATTTAATATAGAAATGTGCATTATCCATTTATCAAATTATATTAGTTGGCCAATCAATATAACAATCTAAAAATTATTTGATTATGATTCATCTTACATCCTGTTGGTTGATATACATTGATACATTGAGAATTTGGATTACATTTCTATAGAGCTGCTTTTTGTGCTTGAAGATGTCACTAATTAGAATAATTC
Organism: Ctenopharyngodon idella; assembly: GCF_019924925.1. Taxonomy (NCBI): domain Eukaryota; kingdom Metazoa; phylum Chordata; class Actinopteri; order Cypriniformes; family Xenocyprididae; genus Ctenopharyngodon; species Ctenopharyngodon idella. The sequence goes on from NC_067226.1 coordinate 3,270,373, forward strand.
AGTTAACATTATTATTCAGTGTACAGTAAGAGATTTAAACAGGAGTGACACAGTGTGGAGGATATTCATGCTAACAGTATAAGATATGATAACAGTAAAATGGCTTAATAAAACAGTCAGATGCAGTTGAAGGCCGACCGTGTTGTCTTTGTGTTGTAGTGTAGCGGCTAAGGCAGAGCCCGTCCCGAGTGACCTTGCCCTGAGGTGGAATGGAGGGAGGAGGGTGGACAGGAGTGGGGTGGGTGGGGGTGTACACAGATGGTGGAGAATATGGTTCCAGGGTATTTCGGAGGGGCCTAGCTTGGACAAACGCAAATAAATAAGCCTCTGCATTCAGCACAGAGAAAGAGAGCCGCATTGTTATAGAACTGCTGAGACGGATCTTTGAAGACAGCCAAGGTAAAGTAAAGCAATTCAAGAATTTACAAAGTAATAATTAGAACGGTCCGCCAGGGCCGAAGGTGTCGAGAGCTGTGCAGACGATATCGGAGGGAAGGTTTTGACGTAGCCCCGTGCGGTTCTGTGGTTCTGCGTTCTGCAAGGTTGAGGACACAGAGCCCAGCTGCGGCAGGAATGAATGCTGAATAAATTAAGCACTCTGCCAAGTTAACACTAGCCTGGCAGAGGCTCTTTCCCTCCAAGCCCAGGTGTGTGTGAATGTGTGTACTGTACGTGTGAGAACATTTTTAATGTGTAAATATGTTTTGTGCGAATGCAGTATGCGGGCATGTGTGTGTGTGCGTGCGCACGCATCTTACTCTTTCCAGTGTCTGGCACTGGTAGGGGGATGGGTGAGTGTGTGTGTGTGTGTGTGTGTGTGTGTGTGTGTGTGTGTGTGTGTGTGTGTGTGTGTGCAGAAGTGCGTGCCAGGAACAGTTCGGGAATTTGAGGCGGTGTTTCAAAGGGTCCCAGGATAGTTAGCAGGCTTCAAAGCAGCAAGACTAGAGCTTGTTCTCTCCTTCACATCCATCCACCCACACACCTACAATCTTTATTCGCTTTCCCCCCTCAATAACAGGATTTTTTAACCTAAAATCTATTTTTACTTGTCTGAACAAAACATGTGGATATCCTCAGCGCCCCAAGGATTTTTGTGATGGGGTGTATATGGTAGGCATGGCACAATGTGGTTAACCAGGCTGGCATGAAGGCTGGCTCTTGTCTCCAAGCCACACAAATGGAGAGGGAGAGACAGAAAGAGAGAGCTGATATGTGTTGTTGTGGAAGTAGGTCAGGCGTCACATTCATTAACATCCTCCTCTCATGCCCAATGATGTGAGCCGCTCCCACTATCACACACACATGTACATGTACATATCGCTGTGTGTGCACACACATAAATCAGGGCATGCTTAGCTTGCATATTAAATATTATCAGAGCTTATCGGTTTAAGGCAGACGCTCATATTCAGCATGCATTTGTAAAAAAAAAAAAAAAAAATGTTGCTACATTGTGTCTGTCATCATTTCATAGCACTTTAACTCCACCATCAAGGCAATAGACGTAAACAAACTTGGTTACCGTGGAGATAAAAAGCAGTACTTAGTGTCTGCCTGCTCTCTGGACAGCTGGACTTCTGCCAGAACGGCACATCGGAGCGCTCTACACAACTCTGTCCCACTTTCTTTCGCACGCTTTCCTCGCATACGCTCTTTCAGTCTCGCGTCCTCTTCCATTATCCACTCTACTTTTCTAATACTACCTGTTTTGCAAAAGTTGTGTGCCTGAGTCAGTCCCTTTCTCTCCTCTTATGTCGTCTTCCTCGCTTTCTGCCCACTCCATTCATCCTCGTCTCATTCTTTCCTAAAACTTGCAGTCATAAGCTTTCCCTCTTTCTCTGTCCCTCCCCCTCTCTAACTCTCAGCAAGGTCACTTGGAGTTGCATGACAAGGCGACTTCTCTGACATTCAACAACAACCTCTCTCTCTCTGTCTCTTCCTTTCCTGTAGTCCTCAGTCATTTTCCCATGGCAATTAGCTAAAGCCTGGAAAATGGACCTAAAAATAGATAACTTTTCATTTGTTTTTGGCAAATAAAACCTTACTTGGTCTTTAATTTGGGATCTCAATCCAAGAATGTAACCAAAAGTTTAAGATTGCTGGAATGTAATAGTTTATGAATGAGTTTGACAACCAACCATAGCTCACTTTCTGTGAGGTTTTGGAGCAGGTTTGAAATTGGAACGAATAAAAATCTTTTAAAACCATGTTATATATTTAAACCTAATTCAATTTTAACTGTAATAACCCTTGTTCAGATGACAAAAACAAGGTCAAACATGCATGCTCTGGGTTAAGTGATAGAACATCCTTTCATGCTCTGTGGCACGCAAATGCATAATTGGTTTTATTTCTCTTGTTAGTTTGATATGGGTAATTATGTCTCTTTATGTGGTTTAGGGCATATTTAGTGCTGTTTTTCATCGTTACCCTTTTAAATACCTTTTTAATTAATGTTTTTGCCTACATTTGCTGGTTGTTTCTCAATTATATTCAGCATTTCTAATTATATTGTTTTATTTAGCCTAATACTATTGCTTAATTTTATTTATTAATACTATTACTTCACTCTATTACTATTGTACTTACTTTGCAATGCAAATACAATACTGCAATACAAATGTAGGGAGAGAGAGAGAGAGAGAGAGAGAGAAATCCAAATTTACATGTCTTTCCACCCCGATGGATTTGACAGGGTTAAACATATCTCTCTTTCTTTGTTACCGTCGTGTACGCACAGGAACGGCTGCATTCTGTTCGACAACAAAAGCAGCGGATTGCTTTGATAACCTCTGCTGCTGTGATATCTAATCTATTAAATGCACGCTGAAATGTGAGTTGCATGAAAAGCTGAGTGAGCGCGCGGAACGGAAAGGGGAGGCGACTTGACGGACTGCTTTACTTGAAACGTGCGTGTGTAGCTGGAGGCTCTGGAAAGCTTGTGAGGTGTTGGGGTGTAGCTCAGGACAGAAGAAAAAAAGAAAGGCTTATCGAGGGCACAATCTGAAACGCTGTTTAACTTGGCTAGCTGTGCCGGATAGAGCGCAAGCTGCGTCCTCCTGACAGACTAAAACGTGTCGGAAGTCACTACTACTAATAAGCACACTAATAATTTATGTTTATCAATACACTAGGCTGACTGGATGTAGAGCAGACTAGATTTTTTTACTATAAGGGGATCGATAAAGATATAGAAGCTCAGCGTAAACTCTCGAGGAGGATCAAGCGGTTAAACGCGCGAGCTGTTTTTGTTTAGGACTGTGAGAGTGCGCATGCGCCATCTAGCGTTCGCTTAGACGAAAAATCAAGTTTTTTTCCATATCTCTTTTGAATTAGTGAGCAAGTCGCTGATTATTATAGTAATCAACTCACTGTTTTTTTGTTTTTTTTGTTGTTGTTGTTGTTGTTTTTGCCTTGGGGATTGAGCGGCTGACGAAACATAAGTTGTTTAAAAAAATTTTAACCATTACTCATTTTATTTTTAAGGAACAGTTCGCTTAGAAAGAAATTTCGCCATCATTTACTCACCCTCATGTTGTTCCAAACCCCTATGACTTTAAATGAATGGTGACCGAAGCTGAGTAAATGATGACAGATTGTTCATTTTTGGGTGAACTGTCGCTTTAAGAAGTAACAGATTTGAGTGTTCTTTATAATCATTAGACGTTTTAGCTCTCAATGGCAAACAGAATCATGCATGGATAATTCAGAGGCACAGCCCTAACACAACAAGACCAACAAAAGCATCTAAACCAGCTCTTCATTCTTGCTGCACATACCCAAGTGCTGGATCAATATCCATTACCAGCACTAGTGCTGCAGACAAGCCATTCATTTCCACTGCAAAGCACCACGATATTCCCCTTGGGAAGCCGTTTCATCACTCTGCCTGCTACAAGCAAAGATGATTACACCAGATTCATGCTAGGAGTGTCTGTTAGTGCCTCAGATTACCTCTGCTTGTTCTTTTGCTTGATATTAGCTATGTGTGATGCTAAGCATATGTAAGTTTAAGATTTAATTTAATTCGCACAACATAATAAACTCAGTAATTTCATTTTGTATTGCTTGTGTCTTTATGACATTAAGCAGATCCTTGTGTTCTGCCATGGACGGTATGCCAGACTTGAAGTAGTTATCTCTCCACATCTTCATAATAGTCTATGATTAATGTTCTACTCCAGTTACGCATGAGTGCGAGGTGTTTTCAGGATTCGGATGGGAGTAGGGAGGGAAGAGGGTGGGGAGCATTTCTTCTGTGGGAATAGGAATATGGGAATGCCTAGCTGAACTGTTCGGGCGGAGGGGTGCATTCAGACAAAGCCAACAAAAACAAATGTCCGTGGCTCTGGGAAGGCAGGGTCTGGTCTGAATCCTCTGTGGTTATTTACAGATGTTTACGACTTTGCTAAGGAAAGAAGCCCTGTTAGAACATGTGGGCTTGGTTGAGATGACCTTTTTAGCGGTGTTGAGTTACGCTGAATGGCGTCATGTCTTTGATCACGGTGATATTATGTGCAGTTAGTTACAGTTGTTTGTGTGGGTCAAGTAAAGGTGAGATCATGTCTGTGTGAATATGATGGCCATTGTTTTGACACGTTTGAGCTATTGCACAGCTAAAATGTACATTTGGCAATTTGACACTGAGTGCAGGTTTAATAGTGATTTTGCTTTTATCGTCTGTCTTAGGATCAAGGTGCAGGAATGGTGCCTCATCTTCAGGACGCTCCGTCAGCAGTGCCACGGCAGCCCCAGGGCAGCAGCTACAACCTGATGCTTAAGAATCAGCTAATAAACAAACAGATTCAACAACAACAAGTCAGTGTTCAAACTCCTTGTTGAATGTGTCATTCTCTTAAAGTGCATTTTTGGTGTCTGAATACCTTTTCATTTGCACTATTTCAGAGGTAGAATTTATTTGCTTTAAATGTGTTCATATATTATTGTCTATTTATTAAAGGAAAAGCAAAGGCAAATGGAGCAAATGAATGGAGGGCATATCACAGACTGCCAACAGGTGGCACCATTTCAAGGTACAGTAACATCACACCACCTACAAGAAGTCACTTTCCACAAATATTGGTGAACACTGGGTCTCATTTTTTTTTTTTTAATCTGCATACATTTTGCTTCATAGAGAAATTTATCAGTAAGTTTACACAAAAATTTGAGTCTAAATTTATGGTAGAATCTACAACCAATTAAAACCACTCGTACAAAAATCACATACTCCCGGGAGCCATAGAAACAAGTAATTTATTTATAAGACAGTTTATTTAATATATTATTAGATAATAAATAAATAATATTTACAGAAGCCCTTTTGTGGACATAGTTTGAGTGTGTTTTATGCAAATTACTAGCTGTGTTCTCATTTATTAGTGGAAATTTTGAAGTGAGAACTTTTCTGTTGCACACAGAATTATTAGTGAATAAGGCCCACTGTTTATTTAGTGCCAAAATTTAGCTATATTCAGTATCATTCAAAGGTTTGGGGTTAGCAAGATTTTCTTTTTATTTGAAAGAAAATATTTTTATTCAGCAAGGATGCAAATTTAAAATTATTAAATGTAACAGTAATAGTTTTTACATTGTTACAAAATATTCCTATGAACTTTCAGTTTGTATCATGGTTTCCACAAAAATAATAAGCAACTCAACTGTTTTTAACAATTATAATAAGAAATGTTTTCTTGAGCAGCAATTCAGCATATTAGAATGATTTTTGAAGGATCATGTGACACTGAAGACTGGAGTAATGGTTGCTTGATATTCAGTTTTACTGTCACAAGAATAAATTACATTTATAATATATTGAAATAGAAAACCGTTATTTTAAATTGTAATAATATTTTGCTGTATGTTTATCAAATAAAGACAGCCTTGTTGAGCATAAAGGCCCCGATATACTCATGGCGAAGTTCTTTTTCATTCTTCGTTTAGGGGTAAAACGAAGTTCGAAATACGTGAGCAACGATATACTGTTATCGATCTGACGCACACCTCCTATTACGTTATCGGCACGAACCAGTGGTAGAATGAAGATGTTTTGCAGCTGGAGCTAACTTTTTCTGAGAGTTCGCTTTGGCAAGTGGTTTCGAACTCCCAAAACAAACACAAAACGAACTTCGTTTTGGCCTGATTTTGTTCGAAATGACGTCACATCGGTTCGTTCTTCGATTTCGTTTGAAGTATATCGGGGCCTTAAGAGACTAAAAAATTTTGAATGGTAAAATATCTAAAGGTGTGCTCAAAGTCATTTATTTTTGCTTTCTATCTTGCAGGTCCAGGTCGACCTCTCCCTCCGGAGTGTGGTGGATATCCTATGGGGGCTTCTCAACAGTCGAATTCCACAATGCTCTCCCATAGCGGCCCTTTAACCACAAACCGAATGGGTCTTTCCTCCGGCTCAGTCTCCCAGATGGGCTCGTCGGTTGGAGGATACATGTGCAGCAAAGGTTCCAAACAACCCCTCTGCCACCCTTCTCAAGACTTCGGAATGGCGATGCAGCCGGGCCAGAGCATGATGGGAATGGGCGGCCCTCCACGTCAACCGCTACACCCGGCTCACAGTGTGACACGACCGGGAATGCCTTGTCCCAACCTACCTGGCGGTCCTGTGTCGACCCACCACCTGCGGCAGGCGCTGCACCAAGGCGGAGCTCTTCCGTCACGCATGATGTTCCCTTCCCAGCAGCAGCCCACGTCACAGTCCCAGCTCTGGCAGCACCAGCAAGGGGTGCAACCACATATGGACCCTTCGAACCACCAACATCCCTTCCCCGCCGGAGGAGCCCCACCTGGATGCGGGGGTCCTCAGTTTCCACAGCGATCCGGAATGGCAGGTATGCCAGCCAACTTCCCTGGTTCCCGTCCTCCTCCTAATCAAGTAGCCCCTGGTTTGGTTGGCAGACCAGACCAGAAGATGCCCACCGCCCAGCCTCTATCCTCCATGTCCCAACAGAGCCTCAGAATGCGAGGTCCGCTTTCCGCTCTCGCTGTTATGAAACCAGGAGGTCCATCCATGATGCACCCAGCTCATGGGATGGCTCCTCCTAGCTACCAGACTGCTTCCGCAGGCAAACACTGTTCACCGCAGGGCTACAACCCTGGACATAAGCTGCCCTCCTATGACTACACGCCACAGCATCACAGCAATGGGGCAATGACTGGAGGGCTGCAAGGACCCGGAGGAGGTGGCGGTGCGGACATGGACTTCATTGACACTCTGGTGGGCAACAATGAAGACTGGCTGAACAATCTCACCATGATTGATGAATACCTTGAGCAAAACTCATAGGGACTGATCAAAAGCTTCCTAGGTTTGAAAATCACTACACACAGCACCAGAACGGGGTCGTGGGGTCATCATTCTGTAAAGGCGCGTTCACACCAAGAACAATAACTGTAACAGCAACTATATTAGTGTCCACACCAAAGAAAGATAACATTCTGTTTATTATATAAGTGTGCGCGTCTTTAAACTCAGGCAGATTCTGATTAGCTCTTATTTATCAGCTGGAAAAAAAGTTCTCCTAAGGGCTTTTCACACTTGAAATAGTTAACCCTGGGTCATTCTAACCCCTGGGTAAGTGGAATCCTGGGTTATCTTTATTCACGTTTCACACTGCTCATACTATACCCGGGTTTAAAGTCCTTATTTGCATATTTGCGGTGTCAATGTCACTGACTGGGCAAACGCATCACGTGACCCGTTTACATAAAGGCTCTAGCTTTGCGCGTCCTCATTGCTGACTGTATTATCAAGTTTTTTTTCTAAATGAACTTTTCGAACTATAAAGGTAAGAATGACGGTCTCTTCTTCACAACAATTGTCGCGTTTTCCATCGGCGTTTGACATTTTTCCTATCATATGCAGAAACGACTGTTTATACATCGCATGGTGTTTCTGTGACTGCCCAAAGCGTGTGAATATAAGGCACGCAATTGGTTGTCGGTTGCTAAGCATCTAGTTGTAACATTCTAAGGGGCCGTTCACACAGAACGCGTTTTTCCATTCCAATGCGCTACTTTTCCAATGTTTTCCTATATAAACACGCGCTAGACGGACGTGCAAAACCGTTGCGCTCGCGTCTTGCGTCTTTTGCAGCATCTCGCGCATGACATGCCGTTCTAACAACACGGCGCTCAAGTTAAAATCAATTCCATTTTTTTAAAAATGCATCTCGAGACCTTGCGTTTTTTCCCAGATGACACTGGCCGCGTCTCGCGTTTTTCAAAGCAAAAACGCGTTCTGTGTGAATGAGCCCTAACACTGCATCGTTTCACAATGTACAAAAGCTCGGAAAAGCAGGGTTTCATAACCTCGGTTAAAAAGCGGTGTTAACCCCACATCTAAGGGTACGTTTACACGACAACGATATGCTTAAAATGGAGACGTTTTTCCTCTGAGTTTTCTGCGTACAGACGACCCCATTCGCACGGATTCCCAAAAACGACTAAAAACGCTGTATTCTGCTGCCAGGCCATTAGATGGCGATGAAACACCACAGACTGAACATGCAATACGCATATGACGTCATCGTTTCCACAGATTCGCGTTTTTGTTGTTTACACGGAGAGGTTTTCAAAAACTTGCAGTTTGAAACCCGTTTTCAGGCACCCAAAACGCTGTTGTTGTGTAAATGAACAGTTTTACGTTTTTAGTTGAAAATGGTGTCGTGTAAACGGCCCCTAAATTGCAAGTGTGAAACGTTCCTTTACGCGGGGTTAAAAGCGGTGTTTAGAACGTCGATAACCCGGGGTTAAATGCAGTGTGAAAAGCACTCTAGAGTGATTCAAATGACATTGTTCTAATGTGTCATTTTTATGGTTATAGTTGTGGTGTGGACTTCACTATGCTCATAGAATTAGAACGATTATTAAAACTTTATAGTTACCGTCTTTGGTGTGAACAGGCCTTAAGGTCATAAAGCATTTTTTTCGTGGCTAGCATAAGTGAGAATGTATCGCACTGCTGAAATGATGCACAGCTGAGCCCCCTGAAATGGCTTTTGGCGGCCAATAAAACGTGCTTATATTATAAGATGCCCTTTCCTTTTCTCAATGGTTGCTCTTCCAGTGCTCTTTGCACTGTATTTTAATATGGAGTGAAACACTGATTTATGAAAACATGGGCTTTCCCCAGCAGTGTCAAGAAAGTTCTCATTCAGTTAAAGGGATAGTTCACCCAAAAATTCTGACAATTCCAAATCTTCTGTGAAACACAAAAGAAGATATTTTGAAGACTATTTTTGTCCCTACAATAAAAGTTAGTGGGGTCTGAAAACAACACCGACATTCATTGTATGGACAAAAACACTTTTTGTCATCTATTTTACATGGGGGGTGAATAAATGACAGAATTGTCATTTTCGGTTGAACGATCCCTTCAAATGCAGCGTGATAGCAGTATTGTTGGCAGTCTCATGCCAGACCAGGCAAATATGTGCAGCTTTTCATTCTTGCTATTTGAAAAGCATATGAAATCATTTCTGTGACGAACTATTTGAGGGTATTTCAAAAGGGGCTTGTGCTGTACATAAAGTATTTTGTAAAATATGGTTTCTTAAACTGTAACATACAAAAGAGAAGTACACATATTTATGCTTCTTTTCTGCTGATGAATTTCTTTGTAAATAATTATCAAAAGAATAAATAAAACAAAAATGCAATGATGTAAAGAAATGAGTGTCACATTAAAATTGCAAAAGAAATATTTTACACTAGGAAACTCTATTGTAATTTGTATTATGCAAGACGGTATGGTTAGTTTTGGAGTAATACTATGTATTACAATGGTGAAAAATTTGTTATGTTTTTGACATAACTGGACTTCTGGTACTCCAGTCTGGCTTAAGAGGGTTATTTGTTTTGTGTTTTTAAATTGTGAGGTTTGGAGTATAATGTTTCTCAGCCTTGTTACAGCATTTCATTCTGACATTGTCTTAGAGGTTCTCTAAATTGTGTCACATTGCCATAGCATAATACATTTTACACTAGACACCAGTGTCTTTGTAATAATCTGTTCCATCTAACAAAATGAGGATCTTGACGTTTTCTGGACCAAGGACACTTTTCAGCAGTTCTAGGAATGTCTTTTGTACTGTAAGTGCACACCGGCTACACTGAAACAGCAGCCTCAGAGTAGCAGAGGGACAACAATATATGATCACACCACCTATTATGTAATAACACCTTTCACAGTAAGTGCATAAAACCCACAGTCCTTTGTGCCAGAGTCTTGGGTTTCCAGTAGTTCATGACCATGTAGTTAATGCCATGAACTTTAAGACATTCTGATTTGTGATTAATTGTGATTTATTATATTTTGTCTTCATATTTTTAGATTGGAAAATAAACTGCATAAAATAAAAAAATGTCGCCTTTTGGTCTTGTCTCTCTCTCTCTCTCTCTCTCTCTCTCTCTTTAACCTCTTTTCAGTATATCCTACTTCCATTTCCACTGGTGGTGTGACTCAAATTTATGACTACAGAAAATATATTAGCACCACACCTCATTTAGTGTCGAGATGCCTGATAACTAGACTGATCTATAGGTACTCAAGAACACCAGTATATCAAAACGAGGCAGGAATAAAGTAAAAATATTTGGGACATTGATTCAAGGAAGGAAATATGCTTTTAAACTACTTCTCACTTTCATTTCTATTCTAGTCTTAATTATTTCTAGTCTCTAATTATTGTCCAAAAGTCTTGTAGACTTTTTATTATTATTATTATCAACTTTTTTTTTTATTTAAATGCAAAATAGATTTATTTACCATGCAGTGAGAAGACAGGGGAGTCATCCAGGACTTAGGCAACCACACATTGATGTTCCCTATATAAAACACTTGTTTACAGGTTAAAGATACTGCACATACAGTTTCTGTTCTTTTGAATTCCACAAATAAATATAAATCAACATTTTTTTTGGTACAGTTCCTCTTAATGGGGGTTTTATGGTTGTGCCCGTTTCATTTTTAGATCAGAAGTTTTGCTTCCATATAAAAAGTGGATGTTTTCGCATCAGTGGCTGGTGGTTTTACAAACTCACCTCCGCTACTGCAGGTTCATGTATCATGCAGTTACGGATCAGAAGATACACAATAGAATCAAGCTTGATAATCCATACTTCGAAAGTCATCACTTAAGTAATGCAAAATAACACAAAACCTTGTGTCTAACTATGTCTTCCTTTCCAGTCCAAGAACAATTAATTCCCACAAAATGCTGTGTGGACAGGCTCTAATGAAGTACAGTTAACTGCCATCTGTAAGAACGGGTGGAATGATTGATATGACTATGACACTGCAAGGATCAGACTGCATGGCAATCAGCTAGACCTCACTGTGCAAGACTCTTTAGTTTGCATTTTTATGATAGACACTCTTTAGCGCCGTCAATGAATACAGAGAGCTTAATATGCAAGAAAATGACTGCATTAATTATGTGTCAAATATTAATGACTGGTAATAGTAAAGAAGATTTGTGAAAGGAGTAAGTGTTTTGAGTGACCTGGCATTATTTAGGGAAAAACATCAATAGGTCTGCGCATTTCTGCGCTGTTTTTTAAGAGATAAACTGGTGATGGCAGCAATGCTGGACAGCAGTAGGTAACAAGTTTGAACACACTAAAAGTTGTTTGTTCATCAGGCAACAATGGCAACGGACGTAGGCCTACTGTTTGTCCAAATTAAGTTACCCTATTTCTGGCACTACAGCTGAACTGACTTGAGCTGAATAATGACACTACTGCTTCTGCTTTACAGCAGAATTTGAATTTGTCTCATATTTTCATATTTGATGAAGTTTGCATATGAGTCATTCCACGAAACCGGTACGATTTGGACTCAATGACATATTTAACTTCCAGAAAAACATATTTTCCCATCTCAGGCATCAAATCCCTATTATTATTGGTCATTATTTTAAGTTCTTAAGAGAAGATGGAGGCACTATGGGAGCTCTCTGAATATTATTATAAAATGTATTTGTGATAAAATCAACATTTTCCTATTAATCAAATGTCCCTCACACTAATTCAGTAATTGCAAATATAAAAGTTACATAAAATCTCGCACTTTTGCTTTACTAATGCCTGAAATGGGCACTTTTTGTGACAGCAACCTCATCATTTTTTATCAAAGGCTTAACTTCAGAATTTGAACTAAAATCAGTATTCTTATGATTGCTTTGAACATTTCAGACAGAATTCAACTAACTTTAAATTACTTTTTCATAAACTTAACAAAAAAAAAAAAATAATAATAAAAATGTAGGTGTGACGGGGTTGTGATTTTTTGCCCAAATTGGTCACTGCTCTAAATCTAGTGAATAAATGGAGAGCGCATGGCATGCATGATATTAAGAAATCATGAATAATGTTGAAATAACAAAGATAATTTTCACAAGTAATAGTTTTCTATCTTTAATTGATGTAACGGGGGTTTAGTCGTTAAGCTTGACAAACACAATTTCACAACATAATTTAGTTATAATTATTAAAGAAGGTGGTAATTTGCCTGTGTCTGCTCACAATGTTGTTCAGAAGACTTCTATGATGTCACTTCCTGTTAATGATGTCACATAAGTATCAGTTCATTATTTTTATAGGGGGAGAATGGTTTGTGTAACAGGGTTGAGGGGTTACTGAGGTACGGAACTAAATGATGTGATTTTAATAAATAATCATGAATTTACTTAGAAAAAAAAAACATTACCAGCAAAAAAGCACAGATGGATATTTATGGGAATGGCAAAGTGACTTTTTTCTTATTTTATTATTCATATCCCAAGTACACTTTTATAGAAGGCCTTGAGGGACATGACAAAATAGGTGGTGTCAACTGAAAAAAACAAAATAGTTTCTAATATGAAGATAAAATGTATGCCATGTTTTAAACATTATTAAAGGAGACATTTCAATTAATACAAAAAGCTTTTAAAAAAATATTTTGGTGACCCAATAGATAAAATACACTGAAAAAGGTCAGAGAGACTCAAATCGTACCGGTTGCATGGAATGACTCATATATAAACACACACATATGTATATATGTATGCCTTCACAGCTATGAAGCTATAGATAGATAGATAGATAGATAGATACATACATACATACATACATAGATAGATAGTTGGAGCTTTGAACTTTTCCCTCACTTTTACCCAAAAAAGGCATTAAAAACTCTAATAACATGAAATAAAGGGACAAAGGTTTTTTAAATCATTTTAAAATAAAAATAAGTTTAAATTATTTATAATATTAATTACTATAATTTTGTTTTGCTTTTATGCACTCTAGATCCTGGACTTGTCTTGTTATAATGACCAATGATTATCAGGCAAATTCAAATAATTAAAAAAAAAAAAATGTTCAAACCAATACAGCTAATATAATAGACCATGTTATATATATTTAATATTATTAACATTCAGAGTAGAAATGTAATATTTCATAAATACATTTTGTGTATTGAAATAATCAGTTATAGAATGATGCTTGCATTGGTGTTTCTTCAATGTTTAAAATTAATATTTAAAATATTTAAAATTTTCATGACAAAATCGTCATGGGACATGTTTCACAGTATGTTTTCAGAATACCCCTTTTATTTTACCGCCCTTATCAAAAATACAACTCCCTAAATTCCTTGCAGTGGGCTGTGCGATTTGACAAGTAGCCAATGAGCGCCGTGACCGCTGTCACGTGACTCGGGCTGAGCGCTTCCTGCGGCGGTGCAAAACAGACTGGCGATCTGAGGAACGGAGAATTGCAGTTTCTGGGTAAGTAAACACATTTGCAAACCCAAGATTGCTCGGGTTGCACGTTATGACTTTTCGGTGCGGGTCTGGTCTGTATTTAGGGCTGCTTGGGGCGGACTCCGGGGTAAATGTAGCACTTGAGAGCGGTCGTAGAGATAGGCCCGAGCTATTTCCTGGTCACAGTCCTGTGTTGGAATACATTCACAGTGGAAGTGCTTATTCGAAAGCTCTAGAAGTTATAAAAGTGGGCTTTTTAGACACTAACGAACCTTGTTTCGATTTGTATGTTCTTATCTTCCATTGTTTGACGCTATGAATGGAAGTGGGTATGTATACATATGGGCCAGATTAATACTGATCATAATTTTCCATCACATCATCATACAAGTTAGTGAAAGTGTGTAGCTTCTTGTGTCATGAATGATCAGGGCATGAAACGCCTCAGGCTGAGAGTAGATGTTAGTAGTACGTGAAACTGCTTAGGACAGATTGTTTTCATTATGTCTAATCCCCAAGTTAAAATTTATAGTCTAATCAACTTTTGTATACGGCTTTAAGGCTATAGGATTTTGTGTTATTATGTGTGCTGAATGTTGAAGTGCAGGTAGAGTTGTAGAGGCTGTAAATGTGCCCCGTCATGTCAGAGCCACAATATCCCTGTCACCGTTATAAATAACTCTCTCTCTCTCCCCTCAGACTGGGGCTGTAATCATTTACATCTCTATCTCTGACCGCTAACCTCATGTGTCATGCCCTCAGGTGTCTATTTGAACTTCTGAGCTTCATAATTTCCCCCACAAATGACTCGGAGATTTGGACTTGTTGTGTTTGCTACATCACAGTTCATTACAAAAGTGTATAAATTTAGCCCAAATAGTGGCTTCAGGCTCTGAGGGCCGGATGTGGTCTGTATGCAGACATTGTTGAAGGGTGTTTGGTGTCAACATTAAAAAGCTTGTGGCATGATTGTGTTGTTGGGTTGCTTTTATAAAACAAATGGTTTTTTTTTTTTGGTTTTTTAAAAATAAAATAAAAAAGCTTATTTAAAAATAATTCACATTATTTAATTTATATTAATATAACTTGCATTTCAGATAAAAATGGGCAATTGAAAGAATTTATGTCCAAAGGATAATGGTTCAAAATGTTAAAAAATGTTATCTGTCGCTCAGCGCATCGCTTGACAGGATATTCCGTCCCTCTCACAGCTGCGGTGTAACCATGGCGAATTAATTGCTAAATTTAATGCTGTCGATTGACAGTATGTTTCATGTTTTCTCTCACTTCCACTTTTTGCAAAAAATATATGAAGATGACTGAAGAAACGGCAACTGTGCTTCTTGAGAACATCAGCGTTCATAGAAAATACCAGGTTTGAATGAGGTGTCAGTTTGAATGAGTAGGTTTGCATATGACCAGCTTCACTTTCCAACCATATTCCCCCTCTCTCTCCCTTTTTTTTTTTTTTGCTGCCTGTCGTACTGATTTATCATTTTAAGTCAAAAAGTCTATACAAAGCTCAACAATACAGATGGAGTCAGTTGATACTACAGTCTCACTTTTTTTGATCATAACTGACAGTTTAAATGGGCTCATGTGCCACTCTAATTTGGCACGAATACAAATGTTCCCATGGTTTCGATAACATTTAATTTCTAACCTATTATTTCTTTTGTAAACAAAGCTTTGTGCTTCACTCGTTTTGTGATATTCATGTAAAATAGCATTCACATACAAAAAAAAAAAAAAAGTGTTTTTGTTTAGAACATTTTGTGTTGTGAATTAAGCGAATTTAATTGTTACCATGGTAAAGTTGGCTTACACACACTACTGTTCAAAAGTTTAGGGTCAGTATATTTGTTTTTGAAAGAAAAACAATTTTTATTCTTTTACTTGGCTTAAATTGTTCTAAATTGACAGTAAACATTTATAATGTTACAAAAGATTTCTATTTCAAATAAATGCTGTTCTTTTGAACTTTAACATTCGTCAAAGAATTGTATCATGTTTTCCACAAAAATATTAAGCGTAAAACTGATTTCAACATTGATAATAATAAGAAATGTTTCTTGACCATTAAATCAGCATATTAAAAAGATTTCTGAAGGGTCATGTGACACTGAAGACTGGAGTAAAGATGCTGAAAATTCAGCTTCGCCGTCACAGGAATAAATTACATTTTAAAATTATATTAAATAGAGAACAGTTATTTTACATTGTAATATTATTTCACAATACTACTGTATTTCTGATCAAATAAATACAGCCTTGGTGAGCATAAGAGACTTCTTTAAAAAACATTTAAAACGTTTTACTAACACAAACCTTTTGAATGCTAGTAAAGATATTGAAATTGAGAATTAAGCACTGTATACCGTTGTTGTCCAGCAAGAACATGTTTATGAATTTGTTGCTGTCATGGAGTTTCATTAGAGCTTTGTAATTTCCAGTTATAATTAAAAATGAATATAAAAATGAATAATGGGTCAATGACATGATGACGTGCATATTTTTATGTCCAAGTGTATTATTTCCTTTTGAAATAAATTTGATAAATTCATCACATATCACTTTATTTTATAAAACCTATTTAGTTTGAATTCATTTTTAGTACATTTAAATAATACATAGTATTTTATATTTTGTTATCTTAAACCCCCAAAATGTCAGGTGGTGCAACTGTCCAAACAAATGAACAGACTAAGAAAACTATTTAAAATGGTGTCTTAATAAAAAAAAAAAAAACTACTGTGGCATCATTTTAGGTTTGAAACCTTTTAAATAAACACATTTTATAAATATTAGTCGTTTTTAAAGCTGTTGAGATAATTAAAAAACTTGTATCCAATAACTTATATTCTCAAAATGTCAGGGTGGCACAATTGCAAACATGGCTCTTTTATTATGAATTGACAAGGTAATAACAGTAAACATGATAATGCATCATTCAGAGGACCACAACTGATCCTTGTGGCAGAGTGAAAAGGTTTGTAGATCTCTCTCAAATACTGGTAAAAACTGCTAATTTCAAGTATGGGTAGGTTGGTACACTTTCCATGTCAGGTGGTACAACTAAAGTATATGCATACAACTATTTGGTTGTACCACCTGACATAAAAACAGTCAAAAAATGAATTTAAACACTTTGAAATGTTATTTAACAACTGAAACTTGTTTAAACACATTGTTAATGACTCAAAAATATGTATTACTTCAGTTTTGAAAATATTTTTATAAAAACACTAAAAACACTTTTTTTTTTTTTTTTTTGAAGCTTTATTTGTCAATGACCCTAATATAAAATATACTTGTATACAATATATTTATATACATCTGAACTTTAAAAAAAGTACAATATTATTTTGTGATAAGTGTAGAGTAAAAATCTTAACTACCAGCCAGCAGAAAAAAAGTTTTTATTGTTGAGCTGAAAGAAAAATGACATGTCCCTTCATGTGTCGTTCAGTAGCGGTGGAAGAAGCAAACCCAGTGATGGCCTCGGCTCCTATAGCACCTTACAACTCCAGTCCTCTGGGGAACAGCTCCAGCCAAAACGTGAGTGAAGCCTGTGTGAAGATGTGCTATAATTGTGCTGTCCTCATGTCCTTTGACTGTAACAGATTGTTTCTCATTTTTTCCCCCTTTGCTTTACAAACTACATTATCCTGTAAGTGTGCAATGCTGTTGTAGGAGGGTTAGACTTCTGCATGAATAAATAATACACTTCACTGGTATCAATAGAGCTGCCCTTTTCTCTGCTTTCCTATAGTATTAAGCAACCATATAGATGCTATAGAAGAGACATAGATGCCATTCAAATGCTGCCTTATTCTTCTCCTTTTTCGTTTGAGCTCTTTTAAACATATACATATATAATATACAAATATAAAATATACATATAGAATGAAATTAAATACATTTTGAAATATAAAAAAATATTTCCTAACATGCATGCGTTTATTTTAGCACTTCCAACAGTGAAACTACACATTACAGCCTGTAAAACATTGAAATAAATATCAGTCAATAATGGTAACCTAAACAATATAAGAAAGTTAAATATTACAATATTACATAATATAATCAATATTACATAAAAAAAACATTAGTTTTATTTCCACACAAATATCAATGCGTCATGTTTAGCCTACCACTCTGTGCTTTTTTACACACACTGCTCTGGGTGTGTGTCCATGGTTTGCTCTGTGTGTATGTGTGTGTGTGTCTGTGTGTTCTTTACTCACTGCTCCTAAAATGTGTGCACTAACTTGGATGGGTTAAATGCATAGGAAAAAATTCCAATTATGGGTTACCATACTTGGCCTTCATGTTATGTCTCTTTAAGAGGGCTGTGGGACACGAGCAGGACAGAGACCATCTCTTGTCTAATATGCTGCCTTCACGTGCTATCGGAATTATCGTAAATATGAGTTTCCTAGTTGGACATGAACGCCCTCTCACGTCATAGTCATAGTCGGAGAGCGATTGCTGCTGTGACTGGTGTTCTTTATTAGTTTATTAGTTTACAGCTATATTGCCTTGTCTTGTCATTAAAGTAGTGCATATTTACATATATGAATAATCATTTGAAGCATATTGTATGTTTTATACACTGCAAAAATTCAAAGTAGCCTGTACTTGACCGAAATCCCAGAGTTGTTAGCTAGCTGACTAGATAGATTGCACAGTGAATGTTTATATTGTCAATGAATGGGATGCTAAATAGAATTTTGGCTTTAATAAGATTTTTCCAATACATAGGCAAGAATAAACCTGGTGTCCCTCCATGATTCCTGTTCTTTCCGACAAAAAAAGCACTTGAATGCGACAAGCTTGTAATCGCAACTTCAGAAGTGGGAAATAGGAGTGAAGATTTGGGAAACGAAACAAGAGATTCCATGTCCAGTGGAATAACTCATGGAATATTGTTAAATTTGTGGAAAATCGTGTGACCAGGTCGCAAACCACAAATACAAGGTCTTAAAATACTAAACCCATAAAATGTATGGGCTCGTGTACCGCCCTCATTGGGCACAGATCCAGATGTTTCTTTTGTTGCAATGTAACATTTAATTGCTAACCTATTATTTATTTTGTAAACAAAGCATTGTGCTTCATTTGTGTCATAATATTCAAGTAAAACAGCATTCACATACAAAAAAATGTGTTTTGGCTTGTCACTGCAGTAGGGCGGTTGTCAAGTTGACCAGCACAGCTCAAATATATGTAAAAACCAAAGTGTAATTCAAATGGGAACTTGTATTAGTGGTTTAAACAAAGTATATTGTTTATATAAAGGAGAGAGCCCCTCCCTACATGAACACATACATATGCAGTGTCTGGCTTGGCACATGTAACCTCTCTGGGCAGAGGGGATTCCAGGCAGACAGGGAGTTGGCACGTCGCTGGGGCTTGAGCCAGAAGACTGCTGCTCCATACATATGTTAGTGGAGCTGTAACACCTGGCAGGTGATAGGCAACAGAACCAGAGTCTCCGTTTTTTTCAGGGTCCCTGAGGACAGCTAGAGAGATTTTGTACAAAGGACCATCCATCTGTCTCTGTGATTGCCTCTGTTTGTCTCTTTTATCTTAGTCTTTCTTTCTTTCTTTCTTCAATATTCAGAAATGACTATAACTAAGCCATTTGAGCTTGATTTCCCAGAAGACTGTGAACAATTGCAGACGAATGTTGCAGAAAATACACACTGTACCTTTAAGATGTCTTTTAACAGCATTTCTTTTAATCCTCTTACTAGTTGGCTGTTTTCATTTCTCTCCCTTCCGCGTCTGTCCTCTCTGTTTACCCAACTACCTCTTATTTGTGTGAAGCAGGTTAGTTTCCCAGCTAGGATCACTGTGTGTGTGTGTGTGTGTGTTTTGGCTGCTCCATTTGTCATCTCGAGAACACGGGCTAGACCATTACCCAGAAGCCCTTGCTTCAATCTGCCCACAGGGTTGCGACGTGCAAAACACTGAACAGCAGCAAAAGGCCTACAGAATAAACGACTACACGCAGCGAATGGCACTCTTAGCTCGCATTCCAGTTCACTAACCTTCAACTGGCAGCAGGAAAATAGCCCAGGGAAAGACAATCTGGATCCCTGATCTCACACACACACATAGAGAATCAGACTGGTGTTCACAGACAGAGGGTGAAAGAGGACAGTGTCCTCTTACTCTTTATTTTCCTCTCTTCACTACTTCCTCTTCCATTACTTCCTGTCACTTTCAGAATTTTTTTCTCAGTAGCTATTTTTTCCTCTTGTCAGATGCCACTGAGTACAGTTCGGTCTTTTCAGACCTGTAGTGTATTATTATTGTGAGTAGTGTAGAAGCAGTTGTGATCATCCTTATATGAGAGCTTTTGTGTATGTGTGAGGGATGTACTCGTGTCAACCCAATGTTCCTGCATGTGTTGACAGGCGTCCAGAGAGAGCCTGAAGATGGAGCCGCTGGCAGATGTTGCCGTGCTGCCGGGAGAAGAGCGAGTGATCGGTGAGTGAGAGTGTGTGTGTGTGTGTGTGTGTGTTTGTGGGCTCTCATTGAATAAGAATGAATCTGATATCTTCATAAGCCTTTTGGTCATCTTTTTGTATCTTAAAATGCACTATTTTAATATTGGCACTTGTGTAATAGTAACTTGCCAGTCCTAATACTCTTGATTCAGTATGGCTGTTAAAGTAGTATTTTTTTTTTTTTATATATATAGTAAAGTTATTACATTGCAAATTTGTCTCTCATTGTAAAGCCTAAAGTATACTTCAGTTTTGATGTAAACGCTTAATGTATGCGTATAGCCAAAGGCATTGCCTTTCAAAGTATACTCCATTTAGTAGCTTGCGTGAACACAGGCGAATGACATGCACACTAGAAGGTTTCATCTTTTCGTCCAGTGTGTGCACTATTTCTCCTAAAGTTATGTAAACTTTAAACTCTAAACCCCCTCACACAAGCGCTTATCAGTGTTGCCGTCTGTGCTAT
Organism: Ctenopharyngodon idella; assembly: GCF_019924925.1. Classification (NCBI taxonomy): domain Eukaryota; kingdom Metazoa; phylum Chordata; class Actinopteri; order Cypriniformes; family Xenocyprididae; genus Ctenopharyngodon; species Ctenopharyngodon idella. The sequence goes on from NC_067226.1 coordinate 3,291,123, forward strand.
TGACGTCTCAAAAAAGTTTGTTTTCTCCGTTTCTATTTTGACCGTAAAACCATAGCTCAGGCCAGTTTGTGGAGAAACTAATTAGTGCAAAAAAATTCATGAGGCATGTGTGAGCCGAGCGTACAGACTGAGTATATGCTGTTAGAAACCTATTATGCTTATGATGAAATCCGTCATATTCGCTGTACACATACACTAGTGTATGCGTAAAAACTGAAGTATGCTTTGGCCTTAACTCGCTTTAGATCTTAATAAAGCACCCAAGAGCCTTAGCGAAGTCACCAAGTCACCTCACCAAAGTCCATGTGGCTCGATGATCGTTGTTCAAATGCTTTGATTGGTGAAAAATCCCCCCCCCCCCAAAAAAAAATCATGGGGAAGCCGTTGTTCATTGGGGCGCCATCCAGTGCTTCACACTCCAGACCAGTAGGTGGCGGAAATGTTCACCTACTGCTTTTGCTGTTTTATGGTAGTTGGCAAACCAACATTTTGGCAAGAATGCAGCATCACACAGTTGTACAAGCAATAGATAATTGGATTAAAGTACTAGGCTGGTCATGTGATCACAAAATGGTAGCCCCCATGATGGAGGACCACTCTTTTGTTATATAGCTTTATGTTGACCACTGATATTACTGTCTGCATCTCATGTGAGTTTACAATGTTTTGATAAAATATATTTGTTGAAAGTACTATTAATTTCTTACGTACTTAAATTTAATGGTTTAATTTTAAGAAAGATTTTATGGGATTAAAATGTTGAGCTTTTTGTTTGTCCCACTCTATTTTACTCTTCAGATAAAGACATCATCTATATCTGCCCCTTTAATGCTGCAGTCAAAGGAAAGGTTTCCATCACCAACTACAGACTCTACTTCAAGAACACTGACTCAGTAAGAGAAGCTTTCATTTTTCAAAATGCAACGCATTAGATCTCTAAGTGTTCAGGCACAGTTATTCTGAGGCCATGCCAGGTGCTCTTCTGTTTAAAACCAGCTCATTCATTTCCTTCTGTCTTTCAGTTTTTCCTCCTCATGTTGTCCTTTAAAGGCTGGTTTCCATTCTTTATTTTGAATTAAATTTTAGTGTCCACCTTTAGTTATAGCACACATCTATTAGTCTGTGTTACCAGAGAAAAGAGTAGGATATGAGAGGACAGGAAGGAGGGATTGCGTATCACATCATATCAGAGAAAGTCTTTCATCTTGTTTCTGGCTCTGACCTTATTTGGCACATGGTAGCAGGCACCTGCAGCCCTGTTTTGTGGACGTTTTGACCGTTGCTAGGGGTCCGTTGCCATGATCTGTCAGCTTGGCAATGGGCAAGGAAAAAGTTGATGGTACACAAAAAGTTTGAAATTTCATATAGTGCTTGACCGATATTGTTTTTTTGATGGCCGAAGCCATTATCTTAGACAGCAGGGTGGCTGATATAAAATAGATTTCAAATAAAGAGAAGGTAACACTAATTTTACATACAGCACACAGTGAAAACAACATGAATATGACATATTGAGCAACTGGATATAGCGCAGAATAGTTTGAAATCAAGGTTTAAAGTTTGTCTCCAGTGAAGCTGAACTCTCCTGTCAGCATTCAGTTCACACGGACTGACCGTCACATACAGAGTAACGCGTTCGTGCAGTTTACAAATGCGCACTTCACAAGATCTCACAGCTGGATTCAACTAAGTCTGCAAGGTTTGTGAAATTACATGTTTATTAGATATTCAAAGATTTGTTTAAATGATATAAATGCATATTTGCTGAATGCCGACGGTAAATGAGTATTATATTGTCTGCTTTTGTCTGTCAATAATAATATAAAAGCAAACGCACAGTTTACAGTTCTTTCTAGTATTGGAACTCTTAAACAGAGACCATAACTAATGTGTGCTTAGGCGCTGCCGTTCTCAGCGCCATCAAAATAAAAATCCTGCTTCCAACATATCGGACAAACAGAAAATCTTATCGGCTGATATTTCAGCATTGACGATATAACGTAATGCTATGCTACAATATAACGGTAAAATAACGCTGCTGCGTGTTGTTTACCTGACTATTATAAACAGTCTAAAATCAAACCGTGCGCATCCTGGTGTTTGTACAGCCAGTGCTGCACTTGTGTTTTGGTGTTCACAGCACGGGACTATCTGTCCTTTTTGGCGATATTGAAACTGAAACGTTCTCTTGCACGCTGGGTCTTTCTCGCATGCACAGTTTTATATATTTAAATATAAAGACTCCCCGACCTGCAAGTTTTTAGGGCTGGAGTTGACCGGTCGTTCTGGCCCAGAACCCCCCTTTTCTGCAGTGGAAATGCGCGGAAAGAGCACCCTTAGTTGATACTGTAATGATATCATATAGGCAAAACAGACTTGGCAAGCGTTCCAGTGCGTATTGTGTTTGCACTCTGGAGAACGTCAAATGTTTGTATTTCCAATATGTTTTTGCAGCTGTGAGCAATTTAGCCAATCATAGACATGTTTGTTGATCTCTTGAACGCAAAGGCCAATCAGAGGTGTTTAATTTAGTCAAAATCAAAATGCCAGAGTTTTTGTTGAGCACTGAATTCTGCATGCTCACGAATCCTCGTAGACACGGTGTAAGTTAGATTCATTGTGCGGTGTAGACAACTTTATTGATTGAGTGACAGCTTTTTAGTGATTATGAAAGGAGCGTTCTATATATAATCCATTGAATAAAAGTTTTGTTTTTCATGCTGCTAAAATTTTTCGAAATTGCAATGAGTGACAGTGATAACCATAGCATGGGACAAAAATATGACGTCAAAATAGATTTTTTTGTATCAAAATATTTTTGAAATTCTATTCTAGTTATTTGTTAAAGTAATCACTTGTAAATTATCTTAAATGTTTTAGTGTAGCTTGCTATTCTTGTTATGGTTAAGCCGTTGCTTACACATTACATCTGCATTTTACTAGAGCACCCTAACTCATTTCAGAAGCACCCTTAGTGATTTGAGTCTGGGACTGGGCCTGGTGTGTTTAGAATGGAAAGCGTTATTTATAGGTGCTTATAGTGCATGCATATGTGTAAGATTGTTTATATTTTGACCTCCCTGTCACTTCCTGTCTTAAGGAGACACCAGTTACCCTGAACGTGCCCTTAGGTGTCATAAGCCGCATAGAGAAGATGGGCGGAGCCACCAGTCGAGGAGAGAACTCCTATGGGTTAGAAATCACCTGCAAGGTATTGCTCACACAAGGCCTAAGAAATCCACATTTTTATAACAGCTAATGTTAAAGGGAGCATTTAAAATGTTTTAGGTTTAGTACCACTTTTATACACTACTGCTTAAAAGTTTGGGGTCAGTAAGATTTTTTTTCTTTTTAAGAAATTAATTTTATTCAGCAAGGATGCATTAATTTGTTCAGAAGTCAAAGACATTTCTAATGTTAAAAAAGATTAATATAGTTAAAAGTAAATGCTGTTCTTTTGAACTTTCTCTTTATCAAAGAATCCTGAATGAATAAATAAATAAATGTATCACGGTTTCCACAAAAATATTAAAATCAATATGAAATGTGATCGGGTTGCCTAGAGCAGAACAAGCATCCCCTTTTTGAAAGTATGACATTTGATGTTCTCATTATTTTGTGTGTGTGTGTGTTTATCAGGACATGAGGAACCTGCGATTTGCTCTGAAGCAAGAAGGCCACAGTCGAAGAGACATCTTTGAGATTCTTTTCAAATATGCTTTCCCACTGTCTCATGGAATGGTCAGTGTTTAACTTAATTTTCAAATGCTACTTTTCACACTCATTCAAAATTTGTATTTGAATTTGAAACAACATTAATCTTTGCATTTTATATAGTGCTTTTAAGTGTTGTGTCAACGTTTCAGCATTTCACAACCGGCTTTCATCAGTAGCCGAATGTATGAAATAGTGGTTTAACTGACTCTTTCGCTTTTTTTGGCTTTTTCTGTTTCTTTGACTCTCACAGCAGCTCTTTGCCTTTCTGAGTCAGGAAAAGTATGAGGAGAATGGCTGGAATGTTTATGAGCCCATGGAAGAGTACAGGAGGCAGGTGAGGACCAGATGCCAGGACTTGTGCTGGTCTAGAAAGGGTCTTGCTGCCCTTGTTCATTCTGCTCACACTCACCATTTACTTACAGTTGAGATTGATATAATATAATATAATTATATACTATAATATGTTAATGTAATTGCATAAGACAATGCATCGTGCACAATCTACTTTTATTAAAGATTGTGTTGTTGTTTTTGTTCTCTTTGTCAGGGTCTACCCAATAGTGAGTGGAGGGTCACTTTCATCAATAAGAACTACGAGCTGTGTGACACTTATCCCACAATTCTTGTTGTTCCATACAAGGCCACAGAGGAAGATCTTAGAAGAGTCGCTACCTTCCGCTCCCGCAGCCGCATTCCGGTGAGCTCTTTTACAGATGAGCAGTATGAAAGGTCAGAATAATGGTGTGATTTTTGTTGGAAGGTCAAATTCAACCATCTGTTGCATAAGGAAAAGGCTGTGTGATGGAAAAATGTGGAGAATCCCATTTTCAGATTTTTGCGCATAAAGCAATGCATTTCAGATTTATGTAATACATTTACCTTCATGTATGTACTGCGATATAGGGTTGGATATTTATATACGTCTGTATGATGATAGTCATAGATAGATGCACCAATATTACAATTCTGGCTGATACAATAAGCCAATAATTATTTTCATGTTATGGCTGATAGCCAATAAATGGCCAATATTAAAATTCTATGTAAATAAAAAAAAATTAAATAAAACACTAAAAACTACAATCAGTCATTTTAAATGCTACAAGTGAATTTACGCATTACAACATGTACATGAAAATGGTACTGCTAAAGATAAACAGTTTTACATGACACCAAATATAAACTAAATTATTACTAAATTAGCATACACAATTAAATATTTAAACATGGGCAATATATATCCAATATTGACAGATAGCACTAAGTGTAATATTGGCAAATAAGGTACAGAGACATATTGTGCATCCCTAGATGATGTTAAAACTGTTTTTTTTCTTGTCTTTTAGAAATTCTTACAATTTTTTATAATGTTCAGTGATGACCTTACCATCTGTGATGATGATGGGTTTCCTTCCACTCTCAGGTGTTGTCGTGGTTCCATAAAGAGAACCATGCTGTGATCATGCGGTGTAGCCAACCTTTGGTGGGCATGAGTGGCAAGCGCAACAAAGACGATGAACGTTATTTGGACCTCATCCGTGAGGCCAATGGCACTATCAAACTCACCATCTATGACGCCAGGCCTAACGTCAACGCTGTGGCAAACAAGGTTAGATTCCAGAAGGTTACTAATAAATTGGAGTTATTGGCAGACCTAAGATATTCAAATTCATCTCCAAGAAGTTCTTGAGAGTTTTTGAATATGATTATTTTTTTTTATTTTTTTTTACCTCATATCTAACGTATGGCCTTATCAACTGAAGGTATGGTCTGGTTACTGTTTTCCAGTCAGACTTGGACTCTTGGTTTGTATTAAATAGACAAAACGGTGTGCTTGCATGAGTATGTTTTCAGTCTTTGTGTGTTGCCAAACTAATTAAAATCAAAAAGTGGACCCACAGTGGACCACCACAGAGGTGCTAGAAAGCTTTGCCACACTGAACACCGCTGACAAAGCATTTTGAAATGGCATTATTGATCCAATAATTTCTCTCACACAATGTGTTTAGGTACATGAAGTGTGAATGCAAGTGTGCAGAATTTCTTGTTTACGTGATCACGTACCATAACCGTTATACCTCTAAACCTTTACCCTCCAGGCCACGGGTGGGGGTTACGAGGGTGACGATGCATATCAGAACGCTGAGCTGGTCTTTCTAGACATCCATAATATCCATGTCATGAGAGAGTCACTGAAGAAGCTAAAGGACATTGTCTACCCCAATGTGGAGGAGTCTCATTGGCTCTCCAGCCTGGAGTCCACCCACTGGCTAGAGCATATTAAGGTTTGTTTGTTTTTTTCATTTATACCAATGTATATTATAAAACTTAACATCATCTAATGTAGCTACCTATCTTCCTGTTCTAGTTGGTGTTATCAGGGGCCATCCAGGTGGCTGATAAGGTGTCTTCTGGGAGCTCTGTGGTGGTGCACTGCAGTGATGGCTGGGACCGCACAGCTCAGCTCACCTCTTTGGCCATGCTGATGCTGGACTCCTACTACAGGACTCTCAGGGGCTTCCAGGTGCTGCTGGAGAAGGAATGGATCGGCTTCGGACACAAGTTCGCCTCAGTGAGTCTCAACTGAGTTGCAAAACCACATAATTTAGTGATGGAGTTTGAGTTCTATCAGCCATGTTAACAGGGTGATTGCTTTGATAGAGTTGATAGAACATAAGGGTAACACAAATCTTTTCTGTGTGTAAGATTTTGTTTTGTGTAAAAAAATAAATAAAAATAATAATCATTATCAGTCGATATTTACATCATACTTTGTGTGTGTGTGTGTGTGTGTGTAGAGAATCGGCCATGGAGACAAAAACCATGCGGATCAGGACAGGTCCCCTATCTTTTTGCAATTTATTGACTGCGTGTGGCAAATGACTAAACAGGTATGGATCTAATTGTTTAACCATGTGAACTGTCATACTGCTGTAAACTTGTATAACTTTCTTGTTTTTCTATTTTCTGTGGAACACAAAAGGAGGTATTTTTCATAATGGGTAACACTTTACAATAAGGTTCATTGGTTAACTACATTAGTTAACATGAACTAATAATGAACTGCACTTCTACAGCATTTATTAATCATTGTTAATGTTAATTTCAACATTTACTAATACATTATTAAAATCTTGTTAACATTAGTTAATGCACTGTGAACTAACATGAACAAACAAATGTATTGCTCATGGTTAGTTCATGTTAAACATGAACTAACCATGAGCAATACATTTGTTACTGTATTTACTAATCTTTGTTAACGTTAGTTAAAGAAAATACAGTTGTTCATTGTTTGTTCATGTTAGTTCACAGTGCATTAACTAATGTTAACAAGATTTTAATAATGTATTAGTAAATGTTAAAATTAACATTAACAAAGTTTAATAAATGCTGTAGAAGTGCAGTTCATTATTAGTTCATGTTAACTAATGTAGTTAACTAATGAACCTTATTGTAAATTGTTACCTCACAATGTCCGAGCTGCTGTTTTCCATCTTATAAAAGTGAATGCTGATTTAAGACCCCAATATACTCACAGCCTCTTATACTTAGAGGTAAAAAAAATTATGTGCCTATTAAAATGACTGGATTTCACCCCCACAAAGAATTGTAGAACAATGGTAAATGTGACCTTACCTTAACACATGAGACAGACAGTAACAGTCAGCATCATTGACATCATACCTGGTGCAATTCATTTTTATGTGGCATACCTTGAATGAGATTTAAGTGAAAAATTACTTAAATTTCACACAAAGCTATTATATGTCATCAGCAGTAGTATTAAAGGTGCAATAGGACATTTTTGGAGAGGCTAGCAATAGTGAGCTAGCTTTCAAATCATAACATCCCACCCTCCCTTCAGAGCGCTCTCCAAAGCCACACCTCCTTCAAAACACACACACAGTTGCTCTTGGCAAAGTGTCACAAGAGACGGTGTTAAACTACCTCATGTCTTAAAGCACATAAAATTGCAATAAAAATTAATGTAAACAACTTAGAGAGCTTGTACCTCACTGCTGCTGAATCATTTTGGTGTTGATACTGTTGACATGGATACGCATAATTCCGAGTCTGACTAAACAGCTCCTGTTAGAATGTCACGGGTTGCAATTACTTAATTACGGTAGTTATGGCATGAACGCAGCATAAGTTCATTGTTTTGATTCAGTAGGAACTGTAAAAGGTGGCTGCTGTGTGTTTGTGTTGCTCTGTGACTGATGTCTGTCTACATAAACTCTGCATAGCATGAAACACGCTGATGACGTATGATGTCTGCACAAACAGGGTGCTTGAGTGTATGTAAAAACATATACGTTGACAGGCAGGTAGGACATCATATTATTTTATTTGGACTAATAATGATTGAATGAACATTTCATGGTCCTACACCTTCCACAGACGATATATATTTATAAAAATACATATAGACCGTTTAACTTAGTGATTGCTATCAGGATATGAGGAGTCTTTCAACTAGTATAACAAAAAATGTTTCTGTAGAGAATCACCTATTGCACATTTAAGTACTTTTATGGTACTGTTTGCCATTTTTAGAGCTTCACAGTTTACTTTCATGGAAAACAGCATCTGAAGTGGCAGCTATTTCATTCTAAATGTCTCTTTTTGTGTACAGCAACAGAAACCAAATCATACAGATTTGGAATACATTTTCTTTATGTGTTTTGTAATCCAGAGTTTACAGCTATTTAGAGTTTAATGCAAGTAAATCTTTTTATCTTTTATCCCTCTCTCACATCTGCAGTTCCCAACAGCGTTTGAGTTTAATGAACGTCTCCTGGTAGTAATCTTGGATCACCTGTACAGCTGCCGCTTTGGCACTTTCCTCTACAACTGTGAGAGCGCCCGTGAAAGCAATGTAAGAAATGACAAACACACATCATAAACAATTGATATTAGTAAACCACATTGATATACAAGCCCTGAACTTCCCTCTTGATAGTGTTATCATTAATACAAACCTGACCATAATGTGCATCTGTCATAGAGCTGCACAATTAACAATCGTTAAAAGATCGCAATCTTGATTTAAACACCCACACAATCTCATTCCTAAATGACAGCAGTTCTCCTGTCTATTAAACCTTTGACAAAATCACACCGGAACATTCAAATCTGTGTTGGTGCTGCCGCTTACCCAGAGAAAGCTTTTATCTTGAAACAGCTTCACAAACAGTCTTTTCAACCACACTGTATCGTTATTTCTGTTACAAATATTCTTATTATCACAGAAGAACTGGGATAAAAGTTTATAGTTCAGATAAAAATGTTGATGTCAAAGGAAGCAATCAAAATAGAGCAAATCACCTTTTGAAAGTAACAAATAACGATTGTATCATTCGACAAGTGACTGTTAAAAAATATATTTGTCATTGAATACTTCATTCAAGAGATTCCTTCAAAAGCTGATTCATCCAGTATTGAAATAAGTGAAGTGTTTGTGAGTGAGTCAATGAATCATTCATTCAAACTGAGTTTTTTGAAATATTTCAGATTAATTAAACATTTTAAATAGACTTCAGCAATTAACATTTTGTCATAACCTCTAGTAAATCATGTTATTTTGTTTAGCTGTCTGTTCATAATCGTGGGAGAATTGTGATCTGTTGAAACAAAAAAAACTGTGATTCTCAAATCATCCAGAATCGTGCAGCTCTAAACTGTCATAGACAAAAAAAAAAAAAAAAAAAAATTTTTTTTTAAATTTTTACTTATCATACATAGTGCCAATGAATGATGTACCAGACAATGGTATATCAATGTTGGAAAAATACTGTTTAATTGGCCTTGAAGATACAGTGACTTGTGAAAATGCTTCCATTTTGCTTTTTTATATATGAAAAGTGAGTAAAAAGTTAATTAAGAAATTAATACGTTTGACTTAAAAAAAAAAAAATCTGATTTAAATTAGATTTTGAACCTCAGTTTTTAGATTTTCAGTGTTGAACCTCACTCTATATTGATCTATCACCGATACAGTGGAAATACAGCCTAGATCTATTAAATTGTGCTCCACTGTACCTTTCTTTCTTTAACTTTATCACACCTTTGTCTTTGAATCTCTAAAATCCCATCTTCTTCACCTCCTATTGAAGGCCACTTGTCATCAGTGGGATATATTGGCATTTGCTTTCTTTCTCTCACATGCACACATTGCCTTTTATTTCTCTCTGCGCTCATTGTGTGAAGTAGAGCGTGAGTAAAAGGGATGCTTCACTGACTCTCAGTCGGAGTAGAACGCACTTTGGGGAGATGAAACATTCATTCTGGTGGCCCTCTAGAGCCGTCCACCATAACAACAATGTTAGGGAGCACAGTCCCACTTTACATCTACTGCTAACCAAAGAATTCAACACCTTACCATCTGTATTACTAACATATTCAATTGCTTAACAGCTGATTCTTTGTTACCAGTATATTAAATCACCTGTACTTTGTGTGTGTTAAATGTATATGTGTATATATTATAAATATAGAAAAATACTCTTTAAATAATAGTGTTTATTCAAAATACCAACTTTTGGATTTTTTTTTTTGTCCGTATTGTTTTACTAGAATGTTCGGATGAAGACGGTGTCTCTGTGGTCTTGGATCAACAGTGACACATCCTTGTATATAAACCCCTTCTACACACCAGAGTCAAGTCGTGTGCTTTACCCTGTAGCCAGCATGCGCCACCTAGAGCTGTGGGTGACTTATTACATCCGGTGGAACCCTCGCATACAACACCAGGTATCGACATACATTTCACAATTATGTTGTAGTTTCTTTAGCTTTTGTATGGTAGTAAGCATTATTTAAGCTGACTTATTTGGGGTATGCATTTATACAGACCGATTTTAGAAGGGTGAAAAAAGTATGTGCCTCTTTTCTATAGTGAGTGTTTTTGCCTCTGGGTGGGATTGAGCATTTATCTGTCTGTGTGTGTGTGTGCGTGTGCGCGCACCCGATTCAGCGGTGCAGAAAATCCTCTCTCCAGTTTAATTACGTCCTGACTGGCACTGCAGTGAACTGTCCTTATCACCACACAAACACACACACACATATGGATTCTGTCACAGTGGTTTTGCAGGAGCCACTCCAGCATTGGCATAAATAAGCATTTTGCCACATTAGTCATAACAATGATTAATGCTGTTTACCTGTATACAAATTAAATGCTAAAATAAAAATAATAGACCAATGAAAACATACAAATGTAATGTGTACAGACCAAAGTGCCATTTTTGAGTATTAAACTGCACATTTTATCATAATTATCCAGCAAATTATTGATTAATATTGAGAACTAGTATTCCAGCTTCTTATTAGCATCAAAAATGTTTTGTGATGCAGATGTGATTGGTTTTCCTTATTGGAAGTTTCTGCTGCCCTCTGGTGGATTTTCAACACAGATGTCAGTTCACATGTATGAACCTTTGTGTATATTTGTGCCTATCAGCAACAGAGTCCAGTGGAGCAGCGCTATAAGGAGCTACTGGCGTTGAGGGATCAGTACCTGAAGAAACTGGAGGAGCTACAGCTCTCAGACTCCGCCCCATCCTCCACTCACTTGACAAACAGCTCCACCCCCAATGCTGCCACGGCCAATCAGCACATCACACACTTACAGACACCGTTTTGATCACACTCACAAACTGTTACAGACATTGGACATTTGTACATAGCAATAGCGATAATTATGGTAACACGATTAGTAGTGATGTCGACGATAACGAGTAACAAACCAATTATGCAATAAACCACAGTACGGCCTTCATTGCGGGAAAAAAAAAAAAAAAAAAAAGTTAAGCGAAAAGAGAAGCCTTAAGTGACAGTGCTGTTTTTTCGTGCCGCATACCATGGACGAAAGGGAGTCAAATAGTGCGTGTGTGTATGCCAGAAAACACTTGGATACTGTTTGGAATGGTCAAGTTATTGAAAAGCGATTGAGTCGGACGGACGTATGTGATTTATGTGTTGCGTTATGTGTGTTATTAGTGTTCTAAAGTGTCTAGATCTGAGTGGAGAACATTTTTGAATGTTGAGCACTGGTAAGAATCTGTTTAAAAGGTATTCAAAGAGAGCTGGTCTTGTTTACGGAGTTGTAAACTTTAGTCTACATTATGTCCATTCAATGTGGTATCAAGCAGGGTCTTCAACCTTTGATAGAGCAATCATTTCATTAGTCTGTATGCTTGGTTTAACTGTTTGACTCAAATGGCTGACCTCATAAGGTAAAGGAAGCAAATATGTTGTCTAAATGTCGTACTTTTTTCCTCCACGAATGTCATTCGCTGCTCAGGTGAGTGTACTAAATGGAAGGAAAATGTTCTGAAATGATAAACATTAGTTTGTTGAACAGAACCAGGGTTTTTTAAGCGAGCGACACAGATACCGTTTCGGTGCCTTTACTCATATTTGAGGTTTTCAGGTGTATATTTTATAGAGAAACATTTTTTTTTTCTTTATGGCAGCATCAGTATAGAATGATTTCCATTCACTGTGCATTTGAGCGACAGGTTGTTTCCTCTCCTGCTTAGGTCTGGGAGTTGAACAATTTTAAGCCCTACATGTTAGTGGCTTTGGGTTATACCCCTTAAAAATGACATGCAGTTGCCACGGAAAGCAAATACTTTGTATAAAAGCAAATATTCTGATGGAGCTGACAGTATTGCTCCCAATGAGACGTAGCTAGTCTGCAAAGTCTTTTGGGTAGAATAGAATGGCTGGGATATAAAGCTGTGTGTTTGTGCTGTCCCAAATTCAGTCTTTTCTTGAGGAAGAGAGCGGTGACTGACACGGGGGGGATAGAGGAGAGTTATTGATAATGCTGCCTCGGAAAACTGAACTTCTAAAGACTTTGACCTCAATGAGGATATGAAGTTTATCCATAGTGTGCGAAGAAGACAAAAGTTCAATAAACAAACAAACCATTTGCGGTTGGTTGTTTTTAGGGGGGGAAATAAGACAGAAATCTATTTTTTATTTTGTACAAGTACCAGAACTATGTAATTACCTCAAACAAAAACCTATTTTACTGTTGAAAGTTCTATTGTTGTAAAATATAATTATTTTATTCAGTGTAAAATTTGACGGTTTTATAAAAAGGAAAGTAATTAGAAAAAATTTTTTGGTTGGTTTTGGTAATTGGTAACTGTAGGTAATTTGTTGAACATCCTCATATATATATATTTCTTTTCTTTTTTTAATGGGCATTTAGTTTTGCTTTGTAACATTTTAAAGATCTGGAAATGGTCTGATTCTGTAGTAGGGAATTCTTTTGCTCTCAATCCCATTGCTCAGTGCATGAGATTGAAGGAAAGCTGCACTCTGATTTTTTTTTTGTCTTGACATTATCTTAAGTTAGATATAATAGTTTAAAGGGATCTATTTGTGTTTTGTATTCCCACATGTATCCTTTATTTGTTGGCCAGCTATTGTTCTGTACATAATGCTGATTAAATTAATTTAAAGAGTTCACATGGAAAAGACTGTATGCTCATTATTGTACCCAGGCATTCTGATTGTATGACATAGCGGGCTGTTTAAAGGTTGCTTACAGTGCTATTACACATAGTACTTGTGTCGTATAAACCACTTGTGTGACTCTGATAACATTTAAAAAGGTTGTTTAAGACATACAAGCATGGATGACTGCAATGAAAATGCATACTATAATCACCAAATTAATCATCAAATCTGCCATGGCAGTGATATGAACACAGCATAGTTAAAAAGATGGCTTTATAAGGACAAGCCTGAGCTAAAAAGTAAACCGAAGTTTACTGGGTTATATTAATGACGTACATGCCACACATAATCTATTACAATGTTCTTTTTTATTTAAAATCAAAGGAATGTATAAGAAATGATCATCTGTTTTTAAACTAGCGATGATGCAATACTATACTAGCTGCATGTAACACATGGATCTTTGGTCACTTAGATCATTTTTATGTTTCAAACTCAAATATTTATCCTTTGATAAGCCTTACATTGATTAATAGTTAATGTCACTTTTCGTAAAAGAGAATTCAGGCCTTTCCTCAAAACCTCTCATAAAAAAAAAAACCATGCTTCCTGCTGCTGACCAACTTTATGGAGATGCAGATTTCATTTTCCAACAGGACTTGGCACTTGCACACAGTGCCAAAGCTACCAGTACCTGGTTTAAGGACCATGGTATCCCTGTTCTTAATTGGCCAGCAAACTCGCCTGACCTTAACCCCATAGAAAATCTATGGGGTATTGTGAAGAGGAAGATGCGATATGCCAGACCCAACAATGCAGAAGAGCTGAAGGCCACTATCAGAGCAACCTGGGCTCTTATAACACCTGAGCAGTGCCACAGACTGATCGACTCCATGCCACGCCGCATTGCTGCAGTAATTCAGGCAAAAGGAGCCCCAACTAAGTATTGAGTGCTGTACATGCTCATACTTTTCATGTTCATACTTTTCAGTTGGCCAAGATTTCTAAAAATCCTTTCTTTGTATTGGTCTTAAGCAATATTCTAATTTTCTGAGATACTGAATTTGGGATTTTCCTTAGTTGTCAGTTATAATCATCAAAATTAAAAGAAATAAACATTTGAAATATATCAGTCTGTGTGTAATGAATGAATATGATATACAGGTTTCACTTTTTGAATGGAATTAGTGAAATAAATCAACTTTTTGATGATATTCTAATTATATGACCAGCACCTGTATGTGTGTATATATATATATATATTTTACATTTAATCTTCAAATTAACAACATAAAGAGAGTATATTTAAAATATATGTTTAATGGCATCTTTTTATGGATGAAGGCCAGTATCACCGATAGCAATACTGATACTTGTGTCTCTATACAATTGTTTTTTTCCCTCAGTTTTAGCCATTAATTATAGACGTTCAACATTACAGTATAATTGAAAGCTATCAATTTGAACCTCTATTAGGCTAAATGTTATAACAATTTTTAATTTAAGTGAACTTAAAACAATCTTCACATAAACCCATTTTAATAAATGTCACATTTAGCTGTGCCTTTAATATATCGGGGCTCAACACAGGGTCTTTTTCTGCTGGCCCAGTCAGACTGGTTTACTTGCCCTGCCAAAATGCACAAAGTTATTGTTTTCATTGTTTTTGATCCATGTAACCTTGTAAACAGTGCTTTAAGGTTTTCAGGTATGTCTAACAGGAAATAAACAGAAATAGCCTAGTCAAACACTTTACAGCCTTCACTAAATTATGAATTGTATACAGATCAATCATTTTTAAAGCTAAGTTATTAAGTCAAGTGCAGTGAGTGATTTTCTCTTGTTCTTTTGTTCTTTGACTTTGATTATCATCAATGACAGACATCACAGCAGCAGGTTAGTAAATATATCAGGGCAAAGAGGTTCAGCTGACAAAAAAGTTGGGGAATCCCTGCATTGCATGCAAATATGAAATGACGTGAATTTGTACATTTTAATGTGTTTGGGAGGCAAAAGACAATAATACATGGTTAAATGACTCACTAGGTGATCATTCAAATAATAGTTTGTCAGAAGTTGATTAGATATGCAATGTTAAAAACACTTCTTAAAAGTGAAATGATTTCAGAGTATTTTAAAATGTAATATCATCTAATTACAAGTAGTAATTAATTATTTAATTTTCGGTATCTGATAGTACCTAGCACGGAGTATATGCGCCGATATTTTAGCGATCTAAATATGGCTTATGGCGGGAGGGGGTTTCGTCATGGCTGCTTCCTTGACATAAATAAAGAGAAACGCTCGCTATTTGTCAGCGGCAGCAGCAGAGCAGGAAGCAGAGACAACCGCAGACTGCTGCACACGTACAGCCACATAGAGATGACTTCCTAAAAACAGAAATTCAGCTCTCGGACTGGAGGAAGCTAAAAGACAGTCACATCTTACTAGACTGAGTTCGGGAAGGTGGGAAATGGAGAAACAGCAGCATTCGTCGGGTTCGGACAGTCCGGTGCTGCCGCCTGTGCCGCGAAAACCGCGAAACCTCGGAATAGGAATCCCTGCATCTCGACAAGACAGCGTGGATTCGTTAGACAGGTGCATGCCTTGGTTTTATCCTCAATTGTGCGGTGATGTGTGAATTTTTCATTAAAAAAAGCGCTGTACGGTGTGCACGCGCGTTATTAAAGGGACTGTTGTGATGGGCAGATGAGCCCGTGTTATATGCCTATTGTTATAATAATATTAGCCCTTTATACTGTACATTATAGTTTATTTCTGCTCAATACTGGAATCAAATCTATTTTTATTAAAACTGAGAATGCTTTCTATCCATCTGAAACAGAATGCATCTTCTCGTCGTTTTAAGGTTATTACTTTTGGTACCAAGAAGTGATACATTAACTAAAACGCTGAGGAAGATATATATTTTTAAAGCCTGGATGGAAGTAGTGCAATATGTTGTTTCGTTTTTCAGCGATGAAAGATCAGACTGTATGGCACATTTCTCTGACCTCATATCGCCATCTGTCATCTTTAGTCTATAGTAAGACCACAGGATGTCAGCACTGCACATTAATACAAGCATCTGACTGCCAGTATGGAGTCTGTAGTTTCACATCATCAAATACATTGACTGAAGTACTTGCTTGAGTGTGTTATATGTTAATTGTTTTTTCTCACACAGTCCTACCGGATCTCATGTAGAGTGGTGTAAACAGCTGATAGCGGCCACTATCTCCAGCCAGATCTCTGGCGGTGTCCCTCCAGAAGCCATTACCCGCGAATGCAAGGTTAGAGGATGTTTTTCACTTACAATCATATTCTCTAGAACAGGAGTTTTCAAACTGGGTTCCCCCAGGGGGCCACAAGGAAGTGCTAGGGAAAAACAGTGTAAAAATAAATAAATAATAAGATGCACTGTGAACCAACATTAACAAAGGTTAATAAATGAACATTTGCTCATTGTTAATTCATGTTAAAGGGTTAGTTCTCCCAAAAATGAAAATTCTGTCATTAATTACTCACCCTCATGTCATTCCACACCTGTAAGACCTTCGTTCACCTTCGGAACACACTGATGTAGAACCTGGAAGAGAAGAGAAGATATTGTTGAATAAAGTCATTATTTTTGTTTTGTTTTTGCGCACAAAAAGTATTCTTGTCGCTTTTTTAACGATGTCTTTAGTACCTTTGTAGACCTTGAAAGGGGTGGTTAAATTGCTTTTCTATGGAGGAGTCATATACAGTTGCAAGAAAAAGTATGTGAACCACTTGCAGAATCTGTGAAAATGTTAATAATTTTAACAAAATAAGGGAGATAATACAAAATGCATGTTATTTTTTATTTAGTACTCTCCGGAGTAAGATATTTTACATAAAAGATGTTTACATATAAAAAAAAAATAGCTGAATTTATTAAAATAACCCCATTCATAAGTATGTGAACCACTGATTCTTAATACTGTGTGTGGTTACCTGGATGATCTACGACTGTTTTTTTGTTTTGTGATGGTTGTTCATGAGTCCCTTGTTTGTCCTGAGCAGTTAAACTGAGCTCTGTTCTTCAGAAAAAATCTCCAGGTCCTGCAGATTCTTCAGTTTTCCAGCATTTTTTGCATATTTGAACCCTTTACAACAGTGACTGAATGATTTTGAGATCCGTCTTTTCACACTGAGGACAACTGAGGGACTCAAACACAACTATTAAAAAAGGTTCAAACATTCACTGATGCTCCAGAAAAAAACATGATGCATTAATAGATGGGGGGTGAAAACATTTGGAATTTGAAGATCAAGGTAAATTGTATTTAATTTGTCTTCCGGGAAACATGAAAGTATCTTCTGTTGCTTCGGAAGGGCAGTACTAAATGAAAAAAAAAATTATATTCAAGCGAAATAAGAAAAATTTGGACCTCTTCATCCTGTTCAAAAGTTTTCACCCCCCGACTCTTAATGCATCGTGTTTCCTTCTGAAGCATCAGTGAATGTTTGAACCTTTTTTAATAGTTGTGTTTGAGTCCCTCAGTTGTCCTCCATGTGAAAAGATGGATCTCAAAATCATTCAGTCACTGCTGTAAAGGGTTCAAATATGCAAAAGATGGTGGAAAACTGAAGAATCTGCAGGACCTGGAGATTTTTTCTGAAGAACAGAGCTCAGTTTAACTGCTCAGAACAAACAAGGGACTCATGAACAACCATCACAAAACAAAAAAACAGTCGTAGATCATCCAGGTAACCACACACAGTATTAAGAATCGATGGTTCACAAACTTTTGAACTGGGTCATTTTAATAAATTTAGCTATTTTTTTTGTCTTATGGATTATATGTAAACATCTTTTATGTAAAATATCTTACTCAGGACAGTACTAAATAAAAAATAACATGCATTTTGTATGATCTCTCTTATTTTGTTAAGATTTTGCACATTTTCACAGATTCTGCAAGTGGTTCACATACTTTTTCTTGCAACTGTACCTCTAGGATTAAAAATATCTTAATTTGTGCTCCGAAG
Organism: Ctenopharyngodon idella; assembly: GCF_019924925.1. NCBI lineage: Eukaryota > Metazoa > Chordata > Actinopteri > Cypriniformes > Xenocyprididae > Ctenopharyngodon > Ctenopharyngodon idella. The sequence goes on from NC_067226.1 coordinate 3,309,333, forward strand.
ATGAACGAAGGTCTTAAGGATGTGGAACGACATGAGGGTGAGTAATTAATGACAGAATTTTCATTTTTGGGTGAACTAACCCTTTAATGCATTACCATGAATGAGACCTTATTGTAAAAATATTGCCAAATAAACAAATAAAAAATGCACTATAGTGAGTAGAAAAACGGATAAACGAAATATTTTCCAAATAATATTTTACACATATTTATAATATTTGTTTTTCACAGTATGATTGGGTCTTTATAAAATGAATCTTTATAAATAAAAATTTATATAGCTGCCTTTAGAATTTTAGGATAGGGTCCCTCGCATGAGAATGATCATATATGGGGACCCGTGACATTTTTAAAAGATTGAAAACCCCTGGTCTAGAATATGTAAGGGGTGATGTACAACCAGTTGGTTGTGACTCATTACCATAAAATAAACCTTGACTGTGTGATAAGCAACCATGAATGGGTTTGTTTTGTATTAAAGGCATAGTTCACCCAAAAATGAAAATTCTGTCATCATTTGCTCGCCCTCAAGTTGTTCCAAACCTGCATACATTTCTTTCTTCGGTTGAACACAAAGGAAGATATTTTGAAGAATATGGGAAGCTGAACAGTTCTGGGGCACCATTGACTTCCATAGTATTTTTTTTCCTACTATGGAACTCAATGGTTCCCCAAAGCAGCCTGGTTACAAACTTTCTTCAAAATATCTTCCTTTGTGTTAAACAGAAGAAAGAAATGTGTACAGGTTTGGAACAACTTGAGGGTGAGTAAATGATGACAGAATTGTAATTTTTGGGTGAACTATCCCTTTAATGACCAACTGACTCTACATGATCCCACTTGTTACACTGCTGCTTACCAAATAAATAAACAAACAAACGTATGGAAGTGAAATATTGAGTTGAGTTAAAATGATTAAGATTAGATTTGCATTTTTATTGTGTTACTGTAGTAGATTATCTTTAAGCTTGGAAACGTGGTATTCAGAATGAATGTGGCCCAGTTTTTCAAGTTCTTGTCTCAGTGTGAGCCATTATGATATTGTGTTTTTGATTGACAGGTTGGGAAGAAGATAGATTTCAGGGTAAGGGTGATGGCAGTGGGGTGTTTGTCATTTTGCTTTAACGGGACCACTGCTCTGCCCTGCTTTGAGCTGTAAATTAGAGAATATATATTCATAAAAATTGTTTGTGCACACTTGCTGTAGTTTGCTTTAGGTTTGTGTGTGTTCAGTATGTTTGCATTATTGTGTTTTGCTCACTGTCTTTTTGTACAGTTTTATATGTTTGTTCTCTGTTCCTAAGCCCTTGTTTATGCTTCATCCAGGTGTTAAATGAAGAAATGTCTCAGTCATATTTCACACCAAATTCGAAATGAAAAAAATAAATAATTTTCATACAAAATGAAGCCTGTTTTTAGGATACAGCTGTTGCCACCTACCATAGACAAGCTTTTGCTCTTTTCTGATGTAAATCTATTTTAATCAAATGTAAGAATAATATACGTGCAATTTTAACTGCATTATATGCACATTTTAGTGAATTGTGCTGCTCACAAAAATCTCCAGTTCATTCCTATGGAATGTTCGATAAAGCTTGCTACTTACTGTTTTTATTTTTAGCAAACTGATACAATTTTTTTTAGGATTAACAGAAAGTTCAAAAGAACAGCATTTATTTGAAATTGTTGATTTTTTTTGAAACAATGTAAAAGTCTTTACTAACAATTGAAACAATGTTAAAGTCTTTTCACTTTTGAATCAGTTTAATGCATCCTTGAGTAAAAGTATTAATTTCTTTAAAAAAAAAAAAAGTTCAACACCTTTAAACAGTAATGTATAGCTTTTTAACATTGTTCTTTACTAATGCACTTGACAGTTAAAAAATTATTTTTAACACATTACAGTAATGAGAATTATTTTTATATTTTATTATTTTGTTTTTACATTACAGTAGATTACTCAAAAATATTAATGGTCCTAAAAATAGGCTTAATATTTATTTTCTTAAAAAAAAAAATCTGATTTTGGAGTTAAATATGACCTTATAAATTTCTTGACATTTTCACTGAGATTCAGTCGGTGTGCTTTTGTACCTACATGTTCATGAAAGTGTGTGTGTTTGTAACTAATTTTTGTCTGATGTCTGATGTGTGATCTCCAGGTATCCAGGAGGACAAACTTAAGGGTAAGGCTCAAGATCAAGAGTCTGAGATCTGTAGAAACACACCATAAGTATTAAAGGGTTAGTCGTTAATTACTCACCCTCATGTCGTTCAAAACCTGCAAGATCTTCGTTCATCTTCGGAACACAAATTAAGATATTTTTGATGAAATCCGAGAGGTTTTTTTTATCTCCTATAGAAAGCAACGAAGTGGTTCAACCTTAATGTTATGAAGCGACAAGAATACTTGTTGTGTGCAAAAACAAAACAAAAATAACAACTTATTTAACAATTTTTCCTCTTTCCTGTCAGTCTCCTATGCAGTTGACGCAGTGAACGCAGTGCAGAGCTTCCGTGTTTTTGGTATTGGCCAACGCTGTTCACGTGAGCACCATGACGTATGCATGTGATGCTGACACAGGAGTCGGCGTTCTGACGTAGAACATGGAAGTTCTGCACTACGTTCACTGTGTCAACTGCGTAGGAGACTAACAGGGAAGAGGAAAAATTGTTGAATAAAGTCGTTATTTTTGTTTTGTTTTTGCACACAAAAAATATTCTCGTCGCTTCATAATATTAAGGTTGAACCACTGTAGTCACGTTGACTGTTTTAATAAAGTCTTTACTACTTCTCTGGACCTTGAATGTGGCAAATTTTTTGCTTTCTATGGGAGACAAAAAACCTCTCGGATTTTATCAAAAATCCTAATTTGTGTTCCGAAGATGAACGAAGGTCTTGCGGGTTTGGAACGACATGAGTCTTAAAGGATTAATCCACTTTCAAATAAAATTTTCCTGATAATTTACTCACCCTCATGTCATCCAAGATGTCCATGTCCTTCTTTCTTCAGTCGAAAAGAAATTAAGGTTTTTGATGAAAACATTCTAGGATTGTTCTCCTTATATAGTGGACTTCAATGGACTCCACTGTTGAAGGTCCAAAGAAATTAATGTCAGTTTCAGTGCAGCTTCAAAGGGCTTTAAACGATACCAGACGAGAAATAAGGGTCTTATTTAGTGAAACGATCAGTCATTTTCTAAAAAAATACAACTGTATATGCTTTATAAACACAAATGATCGCCTTGCAAGTGCCATATTCTTCAAAAAGCTTACGCTGTATGTCCTACGCCTTCCCTATTCAACTTACGGAATGAACGCAGCGCCAGTTCCGTTTTTTCCGTAAGTAGAAAAGGGAAGGCGTAGTACATACAGTATTTTTTTACAATATTACGGTTGTATTTTTTTAGAAAATGACCGATCGTTTCGCTAGATAAGACCCTTATTCCTCTTCAGGTATTGTTTAAAGCCCTTTGAAGCTGCACTGAAACTGACATTTGGACCTTCAACAGTGGAGTCCATTGAAGTCACTATAAGGAGAATAATTCTGGAATGTTTTCATCAAAAACCTTAACTTCTTTGCGACTGAAGAAAGAAAGACATGAACATCTTGGATGACATGGGGGTGAGTAAATTACCAGGAAATTTTCATTCAGAAGTGAACTAATCCTTTAATGACAGAAATTTTATTTTTGGGTGAACTAACCCTTTAAAACAAATCCATTTGAATTATTTAGTTACCATTAGCACAGATGTATTAGTGTAGTAGTGATGGCTGCAGCTGTATTTTTTCTGTGTTCTCTCGCCTCCTCAAATCACACTTCCTGTCTCTGCGTGAGGAGGTGACCTATCAACCCCAAAGAGCAACTATTATCTCGGTTGCATTCTTTCTCTTTCTGTTTCTAAACTTCTTTATAAACTGCAGGAACTTTAAAACAAACTTTTTCTTTCTCCTCTTTTTCTTTGTCTCATATTCTGTATTTCTTCTGCGGCCGCTGCTCAGTCTCTGGACTCTGGTGAAGATGGCTGTCAGTTTGACAGTGACTATGAACTGCCGTCTCACACTACGGCAAGTTTCTCTCGCTTCAGCTCTACTTGCTTACTCTAACCCTCCTCTGGCTCTCTGCTGTCAAGCCCTTACATCAGCCCAGACTTCATGATATCAGTTATTTTATTATGAGAAACTTACTCCACCGTTCAAAATTTCTTGTAACCATGTAAAAATATTTACTATTTCAAATAAATGCTTTGTTTGAACTTTCTTTTTAAAATATTTTGAAATATTTTAAAATAGAAAACAGTTATTTTAAATTGTAATAACATTTCAGAATTTTACTGTTGAACTGTATTTTTGATCAAATAAATGCAGCCTTCTTATTTCAAAAACTGTAAAAAATCTTACTAACCCCAAACTTTTGAACGGTTATGTATGAACCGAATATTTAGCATGATAAAATAACTGCTATTTTGAGAGGTTTTGGTGTCTTTTTACCCTGTAGCAAATATTCAAGGATGCACGAAAGCAAGCGCCCATGGATGAAGTCCCACTGGTCCCTGGAGAGACGATCACAACCACTGGTATGTCAAATCATTCTTGTTGACTCTTGTTTCCGGTTTCTGCTTGTGTCGTAGTGTTGGGTAACATTTGTTTTCTTCTGTCTCTGCAGTTAAAGATGTGATGTATATCTGTCCTTTCTCTGGAGCTGTGACCGGCACACTCACAGTCACGGACTACAGACTCTACTTTGTCAGTCTAGAACGGGTGCGTCTCAAGAGTGGAACAGAATTTAATCTCTTTGTCTATTTCGAGATCAATATAGTGTCTTGATATTGTGTAATATGGCCACACAATGAAATTAAACATTAAAGTTAAGCAGATGTCTTATTCTGTTCATCACTTTGCAGGACTCTCCTTTCATATTGGATGTGAACCTGGGTGCTATCAGCAGGTTGGAGGCTATCAGTGTACAGAGTCTTGGGGAGAATACTAGTGGCATGGAGATCGTCTGTAAGGTCAGATGCACCACCATTCACCTACGTCCCGGTCTGTTCCTCCCATAGTAAACATCCACCACAACAATAGAGCTGAGTGTCAGTGTTTGGGTTAAACACAGAGACTGTCTGCAGGGGTAATTATTGTCTTAGCTGATTCGTGGTAGGGCTGTCGCAATAACCGCAATATTGTAATACAGTGATACTGACAAGCCAACCGCAGAGGAATGCAAGCATCCATGATGTTCCCTTTTTTCATAAAGCTATGCCCTTATTGTTTTACACTTCATGCATGGGTATTGAATGTTAAATAAGTTTAGATAATAAGAGTTAGTTCACCCAAAAATGAAAATTCTGTCATTAATTACTCACCCTCATGTCGTTCCAAACCCGTAAGACCTTCATTCATCTTCAGAACACAAATTAAGATATTTTTCATAAAGTCTGATGGCTCATTGAGGCCTGCATCGCCAGCAAGACAATTAACGCTTTCAATGCTCAGAAAGCTACTAAAGACGTATTTAAAACAGTTCATGTGAGTACAGTGGTTCAACCGTAATATTGTAAAGCGATGAGAATACTTTTTGTGTGCTAAAAAAAACAAAATAACGACTTTTATTCAACAATATCTAGTGATGGGCGACTTCAAAACACTGCTTCATGAAGCTTCGAAGCTTAACAAATCTTTTGTTTCGAATCAGTGGTTCGGAGCGTGAATCAAACTGCCAATGTCACGCGCCATTGAAATTTCGAAACACTTATGACGTAACGAAGCCTCGTTTACTGAAATCATGTGACTTTGAGATCTCCCATCACTAGATATTGTTGAATAAAGTCATTATTTAGTTTTTTTGGCGCACAAAAAGTCTTTAGTAGCTTTCTGGGCATTGAAAGTATTAACTGTCTTGCTGGCGATGCAGGCCTCACTGAGCCATTGGATTTTATGAAAAATATCTTAATTTGTGCTCCGAAGATGAACGAAGGTCTTATGGGTGTGGAACAACATGAGGATGAGTAATTAATGACAGAATTTTCATTTTTGGGTGAACTAACCCTTTAATAATGATAACAATAGTGAAAAATTTATTTTTTTCCCCGCCAACTGGCTATTTTTTACTTAAAGGGGACCTATTATGCCCCATTTTACAAGATGCAAAATAAGTCTCTTATGTCCCCAGAGTGTGTATGTGAAGTTTTAGCTCAAAATACCCCACAGATCATTTTTTATAGCATGTTAAAATTGCCACTTTTTTGGGGTTGAGCAAAAACAAGCTGTTTCAGTGTGTGCCCTTTAAATGCACATGAACTGCTGCGCTCGGCCTAAGAGCTGCGAATAAAACTGCGAATATATGCTGCATGGAGAGAGAACAGGTATAGTTTAGTTTAATTATGGTTATAACTTATATTGTCTTCTTCCACTATATTAGTACAAGCCTTTTGTACCAGACCCCGTCCGAAATGATGGCCAAAACTTTACAGATGAGTTTTATAACGTTTATTGTACTTTACACAAAAGATGAAGCGTCTGTTTTCACTCTAAAAAATCACTGTAAGAGCTTAATAAAACACAGTGCAAATGTGCATTAAAATTAGAGGTCGACCGATATATCAGGTCGGCCGATATATCGGGCCGATATTTGTCTTTTTTTAATATATCGGCATCAGCCGATATCCGTGTTTAGTAGCGCCGATTTAAAGCCAGGCACGTCCGCGGGCAGCCCTGTGTTATTGGTGCGGTGGAATGTGCTGCTGCCGCATGTAAATTTCCAAAAGTTTCAACAACAGTCCTGGGAGATAAAGGTAGCCTAAGGCATAAATTCTGATATTTCCAAGTCCTATGACCATATATTTACTATATATTACTAGTAAACTATGAAGTGTTGCTCCACTTAGTGAAAGAAACAACGGATAGCATAAAACCGTCGGGAACTGGCATAATGCTATACAGCTGGTTGAAGGTTCGCTTACTTGTAGTTAACTTTAAGGACTTCACTTAAACTTGTCCAAAACTACCAGCAGCTTGCTTGCTAACATATTAGCCCCAATGTTATAAGTTCTGTTTTATTTTTCCTGTATCGGAGTCGGAGAATTTCACTCTGTTCTTGGGGTGGAGAAGGCGGCAGCTCTCACAAACACTGCAGCGTGATTGAGGGCTACGTTACTCCGACAAATATTGGCAATATTAAGAGGATTTGGCATTTCCAATTAATGTAAACCTGTTACATTCTTCTAGTCTATTATTATTACTATTAGGTAAGCTACTTTTATTATTAAATTAATATTATAATAAATTTGCCCCGCAATAATTTCACAGCGCATCACCGCATAACTGACGTGCTGTAAGGATAATAAAAGATTAGGCTATCAGCTCCTCTTTGAAAATGTTTTAAACATTTTTTTAGGTCTATTATACAATGAATTAGACCTATAATTAAAATTATTAACAGTCTATAATATTTCCACTGCAGTCATAAATGAAAATTAAGAGCAGCTTAGGCTACTTTAAGCACCAACTTTAAAAAAAAAAAAAAAAAAAAAAAAAAACAAGCTGTTTAACACGAAATACTATTCTTCTCATTTGTTTCACTATATGTACGGGCCACAAGAGAAATAATGGAATAAATTAAGACAGTTATATACCGTTATCAGCATATTATGTTGAAATTTGTCTCTGAGAGAAAATGCTCCGTTAATGCAGCGTCAGGCAGCTCCGTCACTTTTACTTTCACTTTAAAAAAAACTGACCGAGGTTAAGCTTTTACCGGCATAACTTTTCCGCAAAGTTTGCACGACTTGAAAGTTTGCACGTTGCTGTCTATATATATATATATGTCGCAGTTATTATCCTCATTAAACCTGTCTAACGTTAACCGTCAAGAATGTCAGAAATCACTAAGAGTTTAGCACTGTCCTTGCATACAAGGCTGTGCAACATGACAAAGTTTTTAATTGATTTTTATTTATAAAGTTGTATTTATTTTATTTAAATGTATATTTAAGTTTACATTTTTTACATTCAGCTTGATAAATGCTCTAAAACTTTTATGTAAATCAAGTCAGTGTTCAATAAATGATGTTAAGTTTAGAAATGTTGTGCATCCACTTATTATTAGTGTGAGATTTTAGCATGCAAATGAAGGGGAAAACTTCAAGATATCGGCCCTAAAAATCGGCAGCACATATCGGCCATCGGCTGACCCTGACCTCTAAACATCGGCATCGGTTATAGAAAAACCCATATCGGTCGATCTCTAATTAAAATATTATCCATAAATTCACTCTCTCTCCCTTGCATTATCATCAACATACACAGCGAATTACACAGAAACACTCGTTACAACTAACAGTAAACAAATATATAAAGATCTTATGCCTTTTTGGGTGGTGCTTAATAAACTGGTAAACTTTATATCCGTAAATCAACTCTGATGAACTGTAATACTCCGATGAACTGTAATACTGTCATATCCAGCATCACTATGTGGATTAATCCATCCAGCTACAGAACACCGAAAATGCTTGGGAGACGTTCTCGTCAGTGCAGCCATGGCGGACTGTGTAAACTCGCTGTGAACTCGCTCAGGGGTGCGTTTCCCAAAGCGAACTATGGTCGCAAGTTCCGTCGTTACCAATAGAGTTCAGCGGGACTTACGACCATAGTTGGCTAACGATGCTTTCGGGAAACGCACCCCAGGGCGGTTCTATGTTAAAAAGGCAGTGTCTGTAAACATTCGTGGGCGGGGCCTGTGGCTAATGTGACGTCACATTGCCAGGGATCTGGAAATGGCTTGTTCAGAGACACTCCTTATGATTTATGGGGATTAAAAAAAAAGGAGTGGTTGGATTTTTATCATTAAAGGGTGGTTGTGTACACACACTGCCAACACACATTTATATCCAAACACCATGCAATAGTGAATTTTGCATAATAGGTCCCTTTTAAAGGATTAGTTCACTTTCAGATGAAAATTAGCCCAAGCTTTACTCCCCCTCAAGCCATCTTATGTGTATATGACTTTCTTCTTTCTGATGAACACAATCAGAAATATATTAATAAATATCCTGACGCATCCGAGCTTTATAATGGCAGTGAACAGGGTTCACAAGTATGAGCTGAAGAGAGTGCTTTCATCTACATCCATCCATCATAAACGTACTCCACATGGCTCCAGTGGGGTTAATAAAGGCGATACATTTGTGTAAAAAAAAAAATTCATATTTAACAAGTTATGAAGTAAAATATCTAGCTTCCGCTAGACTGCCTTCCGTATTCAACATACGAAGAAAGTGTTTTTGAGTGTATTAGTTGAATGAAGGGTTTAATGACTCACTCAAAGATAGTCCTTTGCCGCCACCTATAATTTAACCTGCACTGACTGACAGCCTGTCTAGAACCTGTAGAGATTTCCAAGTACACCTGGTTGCAGCCTGCAGAATAGGGTGGGGCTGCACGTGTCACTCTGCTCCATACCTACTCCGATTGGCTTGATCGTCTTTCATAGGCATACATGATAGGAAATGTGTTCTTAGTAGGTGAAGGACGGAGTATGTGTCGTTCAAATCTGTATGAACTGGAAAAAGCTGTGCAGTTTCACAAAGCCTTCATTATAATTCACATAAGAAAAAAACATTAGCCTGTATATTGTAATGTCACTGAAATTATTGTTTTGCTAAATTAAGCTGGTCTTTAGGCTAATGCACAAACAACCCCACAACATTTAAACAAAAATGCACTGGTTGATTATCCACACCAGGAGGGTCAGGTCTTCAGGTAGAGGAATGAATTATGAATTAAATGATTCATGAAATGTGATTTCTTATCACCATAGTATGAGAAAGGAAATGAAAAAGATGTATCAGAACCATTTTAATTTAAATAAAATAGCAAGACGCACAACAGAAGTTCTTATTGGTTTTTATAAGCCATGTTGGGTGCAGTTGTATTATAACGAAATGACACTACAATAGGCTAATGTGTCTGCCTTGTTAATTTAGTTTTTATGAAACTTTCTTGGTCTGTACTACATTGCAAAACATAATATCAGACTTTTTCCTTCACTTAATTTCAGGAAAACATGCTGTATCTCTTTATTTTAAAGAGAAGAAATCATCATTTGCTCATGAAACCATTTCATGAGCAAATCTTTTGGGCAGATTCTTTTCAATCAGCTGGTTCACAAATAACACTGAATAGTTCATTTGTGAATTCGACTGATTCTGAAGATTAAACTTGCAGCAGTTAACAAGCAAGTCAAGTGAACAATAAACACTTGATTTGGTCTTGTCCCACTCAAATGAGCCAAGATCAGGGAGTAATATGATATTCTCACATCAAGTGTGCTCCTAATAATTCATAATAAAGTCAGACTGACCTCTAACCCATTTTAGGTCTGTCTTACATGTGTCACATTAGAAACCTCTCTTTTACTGGAGTAATATTTTAGTGTTTCTCTACGTTAACTTAAGTACAGTGTTTGTACACCGTCCACCATGAATAAACATTCATAATTATTTTCTCTTGCTATTGCGGGATAGGCTAATGTTGTATTTTCTGTGCATTATAGAGAAGACAACTCCGTTGTCAAACACATTTCCTATTATGTATGCCTATGAAAGACGACCAAGCCAATCAGAGTAAATATGGGGCGGAGTGACATGTGTAGCCCCGCACCATTCTGCAGCCAGGTCCTTCTCGAAATATCAGCAGTCTTATTGTCAGGTTTATGTTCTGTTACCTGGACCCTAATTTTGACATTCTGTTCTGTTTCTTTTAGTTCCTGTTTCCCCGCTCTGTTTAGTTTCGATTTTATGAGTTAATTATTTTATATCCTCGTTTGATTCTAAAGTTGCATATTAGTTTCACATGTCTAGTTTGCCTTCCTTTGTTCTACTCATTTATATAGCCTTGTTTCAGTTGTTCTTGGTCAGTTCTCGTTTATGAATTGTATGGTTTGCGTTATTCTCCTGCATGTTAATTGGAGTGTTTGGATTATTAATAAAGCCTGTTTTGTTTTTGAATCTTTGTGCCAGCTGAACACGTCGTAACATATATTTATATAGCAAAAAAAAAAAAAAAAAAAACATTTTTAAAATGCCGAATAATATCACATATTGTAATACTGAGCCAAGATAGCCCTAATTCATGGTCCAATGCATCTCTGTTTGGCTGGAAATAATAATCATAATCGGTTCTATTGCTTCATCTTGTTTATTGATTCAATTACAGTTTTCTTATTAAAAGGTTTAGTCTGAATGTTAGGCCTGTATGGTTTATGTCTTACTAATGTCTTTGGTACAATGGATGAATAAAGTTCTCAAATTAAAATTTAGATACACTGCCGTTTAAAAGCTTTGATCAATTTAATGCATTCTTGCTGCTAAATCAAAGTATTAATTTCTTTCAAAAAATATTTTTTTTAAATTATATTTTAATTTTATATTGTGTACTTCATAATACTAGGTAAATAAGCAAATCGTTAACAGCCACTTTTCCACTGTCGGCCAAATGGTTCTTAGAATGGTAAGGAAAAGTTCCAGTTTTGTTTCCACTTGAGCCTGGTACGGCACGGCACAATTACAAACCGTTCTCAGCCCGGAATTCTCGGCACGGTTGTGTATGGTTATGCAATGAGAACCATTCGGCCTGACAGTGGAAAGTTTACATCCATATTTATAGGAAACATAATAAAATGTTTTTGGTTTTTAAATTGGTGTCTAAAGCATGAAATATCTTATTTTCATAATTTAATCTGATTTCAGTCTCCAAAACTGTAATTTTTCCATGCCAATGATCTGTGTTTTGTCTTAATAGGATATGAGGAGTCCCAGGTTTGCTTATAAAAAGGAGCCACAGAGTAATTTGGAGATTTTAGATGTGTTGACAAAGTATGCCTTCCCCCTGTCCAATGAGCTGGTACGTCATGGCTCCAGTCAGAGCAGTGATTGGTTTGAGTGCAGTTGGTTCATGGATCCTCAAATCCATTTGCTCCTTTTCTCTTCCAGTCCCTATTCGCCTTCCAATACAAAGAGCAATTTCCTGAGGATGGATGGAAGGTTTATGATCCAGTGGCTGAGTATAAAAGAATGGTGAGACTTGCATGTTGCATAAAAAAAAAAAAAAGTAGAGTTGTCTGACTGAAAACATGAAGTCAGAATAATACTGCTTCATTCAGCCTCTTTGTAGTTTCTCCTTTCTCATTTTTCTGTCCCCACACTATCTGCAGGGTTTGCCGAATGAGAGCTGGACTATCAGTAAGATCAACAGTAATTATGAAGTGTGTGACACTTACCCTGCTCTGCTCGTTATCCCAACCAGTATTACAGAGGATGAAGTCAAACGAGTGGCCTCTTTCAGAGTGAAACATCGTATACCAGTAAGTGAGCGTGTGTGTCTATGGGCTGTGCAGTGTTACCTTACAAATCATCTTTTTTTCCATCTTTTATTTGATTTTACACATTGGGTTGTTACCACGTAATATTAGTTACAAATATACTACCATTCAAAAGTTTGGGGTCAGTAATAATTTTTTTAAAAAGAAATTAATACTTCAGCAAGACATTTAAAGACATTTATAATGTTACAAAAGATTTTTACTTCAAATAAATTCTGTTCTTTTCTAACTTTCTATTCATTAAAGAATCCTGAAAATATACATATAATAACTGGGGGGGCGGGTGAGGGGGGGATGGGGTCCTTGAAAAACAGCAGTCCACAAGTGCGCATGAACTCTTTCCGCGCTTAAGGCCAAAGGAAAGGCTCGTGCGCTTAACTGTGCACAAGATGGAGCGGGATGCAGAAAATGAAGTAAGGCCTAAACACCACACAAGATATAGAATAAAATGAATAAAAACATTTTGGATTAATAATAAATCCAAATAAAATATATAAATAATCGCAGAAAGGCCACACTGCAGATAGGTTTCACATGTATTTCACATGTCGGCAAATCAAATTAAATCGGCTAAATTGCCTGTGCGAGCAAGCTTTAACTAATCTACAGCGCAACATCGATGCACCGAAAAACAATCAAAAATTAATTTACAGAATTGAATTAGAAATGACCGTTCTAAAAACTAAAAATAATAATAATTAAAAAAAAAAAAAAAAAAAAAACGAAATAGCCATAATCAAGTCACAAGTGCAAAATGCTTAAAGTGCAGGGGAACATATATTCAAAACCCAAGCCACAAATAGTTAAATTAGTGACCAAGAGTGATCAATAAATAAATTAGAATTAAAGAAATTATTAAAATAACAAAAGTATAGCCAGAATTGTCAACTTTGTCTTTTTAACTGCAGCAATAAACACTAAACTGGAGTGGTAGTCTTTTTAGCTAAATGTTCACAGCATCCAAAAATCAAATTAGAACCGGCTGAAATGTTTTTAAATCAACTGTAGCCTACCTCATCGGGGAAAAAAAAATTTAATCTTTCACTCGATCTGCCTGTGTCCATTTGAGTCTTTACAAATAGTGTGCTAGTCAACTCGTTAACGTTGGCCGGCAGAAGTGCGCCACAATGTTTGTCGATGTTGAGTGGAAGGACATGAGCTGTTGGCACAACTTGCATCTTACTTTTTTTGGATCATCTTTTACCATTTCAGAGTGCATCCAGTTCTACACTTTAGATTTTCTTATCCGAGACATTGTTAAAGATTTAATCCCTGCCGCCAAGATGCTCCTCTTTCAGTCACGGATCATGGAAAGTGAAACTTAACTCTGTCACAGGGGTGGTTGGATTTATTCACGCACATTAAAAATATTTATTAAAATCTTCTGTCTTTTCACATTTTTATTTACAGTATTATCATAATACTGTATATTAACTTATTGGGAGAAAACCGATAGGTCTATGTAAAATCAGATATTGAGCACCCCCATATCTCATTTCATAACACCTCTGCGAAGATTCGACAGTGAGATTGGTAGTCGAATCAGGCTCCTCCTATCGAAGCATCGAATCCTCAACTATTCAGGGTCACCCCTAATAAAAATACAATATACGCACACACACACACACATATTCATACGGAGCGGTCACAGTACGGACGTCATGGTTCGGTACACACAGTCAGGCGAAGAATAGAGTCAGTCACAGGCGATCCACACTCCAATCCAGAAGGGGGGCGCGCTTTAATGCAAAGCTGTTTGCTAACCGCCACAACAGGAAAAAGCACAGAAGGAGAACAGACAATCCGAGCATAGTCATGCCATGAAAACAAGTTATGACAGTAATTGTGTAAGTGATTATATTTCAAAAATGAATTGGAGTAGAAAAATAATTTTATAATTAGATTTAGAAGTTAATGCAAAACCTGCCTATGTGCAATTTTTTTTTGAATGTTGATTATCATATCTAAAAATAAATAGCAACTGAATTAAATAGTTTAGACTCTGTTGTAACCTTTAATATTATAGTTGTAATGACGGGTCGACAGAATGAGGATCCATTTGCAGCTTTATTAAGATAATTACCAAAGCAGACAGGGGCGAAGGCAGAGGCATAAACAGGGACGGGCAATGGTCGAGGCAGGTGGCAGACAAACACAGTCCAAATAACAGGCAATGGTCAGGGCAGGCGGCTAACAAACACAGTCCAAATAACAGGCAAGGATCAGGGCAGGTGGCAAACAAACACAGTCCAACGGCAACAGAAATACAATCCACAAGAAAACGCTCAGTAGTGATCACCGGGGCAAATCAAGACTTCGCAAAGGGTGTGTGTGTGTGTGTGTGTCTTAAAAAGTGTGAGTGTAATGAGGTGCAGGTGTGTGCGCAATCAGTCCCAGGAATGAGGGCCTATGGGAAACGTAGTCCGAATGTAAACCAGTCAATATTCAGGTGACGGCTCCCTCCGGTGGTGCGGAGGAGGCGGCGCGAGAGCCACATTCGTGACAGAGCCCCCCCCCCGCGAGCGGCTCCAGACGCGAGGAAGCGGGCGCCCGGGGTCTACCGCGTGGTCGAGGGGCCGGTCTCTCCGGATGCGTCCGATGAAATTCCACTATGAGTGACGGGTCCAGGATATCATCCGAATTGACCCAGGATCGCTCCTCCGGGCCGTACCCCTCCCAGTCGACTAGGTACTGTAGCCTCCTACCCCGGCGCCTGGAATCGAGCAGTTCTCGAACCTGATAGGCCTCCTCGCCTTCGATCGTCAAGGGTGGGGGGTTGCGGGCCTCGGCTCCCTCCGCCTCTCCTCTCGGACCACCAGAGGGTTTCAGCAACGACACATGGAAAGTGGGAGAAACACGGTAATTAGCAGGTAGGTTCAAACGAAATGACACAGGAGTAATTTGCTTGGTAATTTGAAAAGGCCCTACAAACCTGGGACTGAGCTTTCTGCATGGAAATCTTAGACGCAGGTCCCTGGTTGACAGCCAGACCCACTGCCCCACGGTGTATTCGGGATTGGGACGACGATGTCGATTGGCCTGTAGCTCCTGTCGTCTCACAGCTCGTTGGAGGTGATGGTGGGCCAGGTCCCAGGTCTCCTCGCTGCGTTGCATCCACTCGGTTACTGCGGGCAAGTTGGATGGTTCCCCGGACCAGGGGAAGAGTGGAGGTTGGAAACCCAGGACGCATTGAAAGGGCGTGATGCCAGTGGCAGGTTTTTGAAGCGAGTTCTGGGCATATTCGGCCCACAGCAGATAGCGGCTCCACTCTGACTGGTTCTGGTGACAGTACGTGCGTAGGAACCTGGCGAGTTCCTGGTTCAGGCGTTCAGTTTGTCCATTGGACTCGGGATGGTACTCGGAGGTGAGACTGATATTGACGTTTAGGTGCTTGAAGAAAGCTGTCCATACCCGGGATGTAAACTGTGGGCCCCTGTCAGACACAATGTCCTCTGGAAGACCATAGAATCGAAACACGTAGTTGCATAAGATTTCGGCGGTTTCAAATGCGGTGGGTCGCTTGGGGAGTGGTATGAGACGGCATGCTTTGGAGAACCGGTCAACTACAGTGAGGATGGTGGTGTGACCACGGGACTCAGGGAGATCAGTGACAAAGTCAACGGCAATATGGGACCACGGACATTGGGGAATGGGCAGCGGTTGCAACAGACCCGCTGGGGCTTGGTGGGATGCTTTAGAAGTTTGACAGGCTGAGCACTGGTTGATGAATCGGGTGGTGTCTAGTACCATGGTGTCCCACCAAAACCGGTTCTGTAGGAGGTGTAGTGTGGCTGTGATACCAGGGTGGCCAGAGCTGGGGAAGTCGTGAACTTGGTGTAACAATTTGTCGCGGAGGTGTGCAGGTACGAAGGTGCGATCCGGTGGGCAGTTTGGTGGTGGTGCTGTTAGTTCATTTGCGTGGGTGATTTCGGTCATGACATCCCACTGAACCGGAGCGAGCAACAGTTTGACTGGGATTATGTTTTCTTCGTTCTCTGACCGTTCCCTCTCCTCTGTCTGACGAGATAGGGTGTCTGCCTTGACGTTCTTTGACCCGGGTCTGTAGGTTACTGTGAATTGAAACCGGGTGAAGAACATGGCCCACCTGGCCGGTCGGGGATTCAGACATTTGGCAGACCGGAGATATTCCAGGTTCTTGTGGTCGGTTAGTATGGTGAACGGGTGTTGTGCTCCCTCCAGCCAGTGGCGCCACTCCTCCAACGCCGCCTTCATAGCCAAGAGCTCCCGATTGCCTACATCGTAATTGTGCTCTGCCGCTGACAATTTCCTGGAGTAGAATGCACAAGGGAACATCTTTGCGGGATTACCTTGGCGCTGTGAGAGTATGGCCCCAATGCCTGTGTTGGAGGCGTCGACCTCGACTATGAAAGGGAGTTCGGGGTTTGGGTGGCGGAGAATGGGTGCTGTGGTGAATCGTTCCTTTAGTTCTTGAAAGGCGTCCACCGCCTCGTGGGACCAGGAGAGGCGTGTGGACTGTCGTTTGGTCATGGAGGTTAACGGAGCAGCGATGCCACTGAAGTTCCGTATGAACCGCCTGTAGAAGTTGGCGAACCCCAGAAACCGCTGTAGTTCTTTTAACGTGCGTGGTTGAGGCCACTCAAGTACCGCCCTCACCTTGTTGTCGTCCATCGCCACTCCCTCTTGACTGACGACGTAACCCAGGAATGAGGTGGAGGTGCGGTGGAACTCACATTTTTCGGCTTTGGCATACAGTTTGTGTTGAATGAGCCGCTGCAGTACGGACCGGACATGTTGGACGTGTTCCTCGAGGGTCTTGGAGTAGATGAGTATGTCGTCAATGTAGACAATGACCCAACGATTGAGCATGTCCCGGAAGACGTCATTGATGAAAGACTGAAAGACGGAGGGACTGTTGGCCAGCCCGAAGGGCATAACGAGGGTCTCATAGTGGCCGGTGGTGGTGGAGAAAGCCGTCTTCCATTCGTCCCCCTCTCGGATGCGAATCAGATTGTACGCACACCGGAGATCCAGCTTTGTGAAGTACCTGGCCTGTCTCAACTGCTCCAGGGCTGCGGGGACTAAAGGTAGAGGATAGCGGAACTTCACAGTGATATCATTCAGACCACGATAGTCAATGCAGGGCCGAAGAAGAAGCCGGATGCCGCTGGGGAGGTAGAAGGTCGAATAAATCCTTTGCCCAGCTCTTCCTCGATGAATGTTTTCATGGCGGCTGATACTCAGCGGGTATGTCGGGCTCAGTGGTGTCGGACTCGTGAACAGAGACGGTCTGCACAGGTATGGGAGTGATCCGTTTCAAACAGCGATTGTGACAAGCGGCGTCCCACTGAACGATCTGGCCCTCCTTCCAGGAAATTAGCGGGTTGTGGGTTCTGAGCCACGGGAGACCAAGGATGACTGGGTTGCTGGGTGAGTGGATGACGTAGAATTGGATGAGCTCGTGATGAAGGGCTCCCACCTGTAGGGTCAGTTCGACAGTGATGTGCGCCACTCTACCACCACCGACGGGTCTCCCATCTAACGCCTCCACTGTCAATGGAGAGTTACAGTCTGTTAATGTGATGTTGTGTTCGTTGATGAATGTATCAGACATGAAGTTGCCCGCTGCACCAGAGTCTAAAAGAGCGTGCGTGGTTATGCGTAGATCATTCAGAGTTACTTGTATGGGAATTTTGAGGCAGTTAGAGGAATAAGCGGTGGGAGGTGGAGAACTTGCCGCTTTTGGGTTAGACGGAGTGGGTCGAATGGGGCAGTTGATCTTGATGTGACCAGCTTGGCCGCAGTAGAGGCACAGATGAAGTTGTCGTCTCCTCTCGCGTTCCTCTGGGCGAAGCGGAGTGTATCCGAGCTGCATGGGTTCCGAGGGAGGCGTGGTCAGAGCGGACAGCTGAACAGGGCGTCGTGAGCGGAGAAGATTGTCAATGTGTATAGCTAGGTCGATGAATTCGTTAAGCGATCTTCCCTCGTTGCGGCATGCGAGCTCGGCTTGCAGTTCCAGGGACAGCCCCTTTCGAAACAGCAGTTTCAACGTGTCCTCGACCCAGTTTGTCTGTGCGGCGAGGGTTCGGAAATTTAAAGCATAATCCGCCCCCGTGGTTTTACCTTGACTCAGCGACAGCAGTAGATCCCCAGCGCTCTTGCCTCTCTCAGGATGTTCGAATACTTCCTTGAAGCTTCGCAGGAAGGCAGAGAAGGTGGGAAACACGGAACCATCCTCTCGGCATACCGCCGTGGCCCAATCCAGCGCTCGACCAGTCAACAGGGAGCATACGAAGGAGATCCGACTGGATTCAGTGGGATAGAGAGATGGCTGCTGGTTGACAAAGAGAGAACATTGGAGAAGAAATCCCTTACATTTAGCGGGGTTGCCGTCAAACTTCTCCGGGAGTGCGAGGCGTGGATTCACGGCGGGAGCGGCAGTGAAGGCTTGACTGACGGAGGCCACAGGCGGTGGCGTGGCAACCTCGGTGGCGTTGAATCGAAGGCCCTGCAGAGTTTTCACCAGCTCCTCGGTAAGGGAAGTCAATCGATTCAATTGGTGTTGATGAACCGCGAGCTGGTTGGCTTGGGCAGACAGCTCGGTGGAGATTTGCATGATCGCTGCTGGATCGCTGTTTGGCGAAGTCTTCTGTAATGACGGGTCGACAGAATGGGGATCCATTTGCAGCTTTATTAAGATAATTACCAAAGCAGACAGGGGCGAAGGCAGAGGCATAAACAGGGACGGGCAATGGTCGAGGCAGGCGGCAGACAAACAGAGTAAAGTCACAGGCAATGGTCAGGGCAGGCGGCTAACAAACACAGTCCAAATAACAGGCAAGGATCAGGGCAGGCGGCAAACAAACACAGTCCAATAAACAGTCCAACGGCAACAGAAATACAATCCACAAGAAAACGCTCAGTAGTGATCACCGGGGCAAATCAAGACTTCGCAAAGGGTGTGTGTGTGTGTGTGTCTTAAATAGTGTGAGTGTAATGAGGTGCAGGTGTGTGCGCAATCAGTCCCAGGAATGAGGGCCTATGGGAAACGTAGTCCGAATGTAAACCAGTCAATATTCAGGTGACGGCTCCCTCCGGTGGTGCGGAGGAGGAGGCGCGAGAGCCACATTCGTGACAATAGTAATGTGCAAGAAAGGGATCGCTGTATATAGTTTACAACATTAGCTTAGATAAAAAATGTTAATTATAATTTAATTTATTTAAAGAGACACAATTTGTTCAATAAACCACTGTTTAATAAAAAAGAAGAAAAAAGACTTATGTTTCGTTTTCTCCCCCCTTCTGTACCGAACACGTACCGAACTGTGACTTCAATACTGAGGTACATACCGAACCATAATGTTTGTGTACCGTTACACCCCTAATATACTGTATGTATGTGTGTGAGTGTGTATATATATATATATATATATATATATATTAGGGGTGTAACAAATGCAGAATGCAAGTACGACATGATGACATCACGAATATGCTAATTGGCCTTTAGGGCAGGCTTTAGCTACTTTCCTTTGAAAATAGTTGGCAACACTGGTTGTCTGCAACAACTGCGGTTAGTGTTAGATCAAATAACTGCAATCAGATGTTTTTTTTTAATTAGCATGACAAGCCTATTTCACACATCTGTATCAGGTAAAAAACAGACAAACTGGGAAAAAAACACCAAAATAAAAGAAGCAAAAAAAACTTTTTAAATAATTGACACTTGAGCATTCAAAAGCAGTCTGGACTTCTGTACCTCATGTTCTCTTTCAGGTCCTCTCATGGATCCACCCAGAAACTCAGGCCACTATAGTGCGCTGTAGTCAGCCCATGGTGGGCCCGACAGACCGCCGGTGTAAGGAGGATGAGCATTACCTCCAGACCATCATGGATGCCAATGCACAGTCCCATAAACTCACCATATTTGATGGTCGGCAGAGCAACGTGGCTGATAATCACAAGGTAAAAGTGATTTCCTTGACTGATATTTTTTCAGTTCCGTTCATCAATGTTGCAGAGTGAAGGGAAATGCAGGAAATGTGTCTCTTTCACACATAACGCACACACTCACATGTTGTTTTCCACAAATGTAGTTTTGAATTATTGAGTAGCCATCTGTGCTAATGTGGATCTGCAGATCCTGTCAGAAGATGAAAATGGAAGCTGTAAATCTTCTCTACCTATTTTCTGCTCTTTAATGCCTCAGGCTAAAGATGGAGGTTATGAGAATGGAAGTTTCTACCCCAACATGGAGCTGAAATTCCTGAAGATCCCAAACATTCATGTTATGAGAGAGTCTCTGCGTAAGCTGAAGGAGGTGGTCTACCCCATCATTGATGAACAGCGCTGGCATTCAGCCATAGATGGCACACACTGGCTAGAGCACATACGGGTAAACAGCATATCTGATATTTAGCGAACAAATGATGCAAGGCTTTTCTGACACCGTGTCTACACCGGACGCAACCATTGTCACATCGCTCCGCGCCACAACAACTAGAAGCAGTCCACACTGGACATGACAAAGTGACCGTTGCAAATCCATTTGTCCTTTTGTGTCAGAAGTAGCACGAGTACATCAGAAATAGAACGGGGCATCAGTTTACGGTTGGGAATTTGTTGTGTCGTGCTGCTCCACATCCAGTGTAGACAGCATCGCTGATTATAATGAATTCTCTTTGTTTTTGTCACGTCACGCCGCTCGCTTCTGGTGTAGACACAGTGTAAGAAATTTTCTGATCCCTTCCATTTTTACAGAGTGGATTTAGTAGATGTATAAAGTCAGTTCCGCTCAAAGTTTATGGGTGTCCCAGAAGAGTGGGAATCAGAAAGCAAGACAATTAGATGCTTTTAAAGCAGCTGACTCTCTCTCTCTCTCTCTCTCTCTCTCTCTCTCTCTGTAGCTTTTGCTTGCGGGTGCAGTGCGAATTGCAGATAAGGTTGAGTCGAGTAAGAGCTCTGTGGTGGTGCACTGCAGTGATGGCTGGGACCGCACAGCTCAGCTCACCTCTTTGGCCATGCTGATGCTGGACTCTTACTACAGGACTCTCAGGGGCTTCCAGGTGCTGCTGGAGAAGGAATGGATCGGCTTCGGACACAAGTTTGCTGCGGTGAGAGATGCTGAGTGTGTCAGTGATATGGGGGGCAGGGTAGAAAATCGAATGTAGCCTGATCTGTGATATGTAAACTGTGCTTGAGTGTGTAATGCTAGGCCTGATATTTAATATTATATTTATATTATATGATATAATTAATTTTTTTATGTTTTTGAAATAAGTGTCTTATGCTCACTCACTACTCATTTATTTGATCAAGAATACAGTAAAAACAGTAATATTGTGACATAGTACAATTAAAAATAACTTTTCTATTTTAATGTATTTAAAAATGTAATTTATTTCTGTGATGGCAAAGCTGAATTTTCAGCATCATTACTCCAGTCTTCAGTGTCACATGATCCTTTAGAAATCATTCTAATATGCTGATTTGACGCTCAAGAAACATTTATTATTATTATTATCAATTTTGAAACAGTTGTGCTGCTTAATACTTTTGTGGAAACCTTGATACAGTTTTTCAGAATTCTTTAAATAGAAAGTTCAAAAGAACAACATTCATTCGAAATAGATATATTTTGTAGCATAAATGTATTTACTGTCACTTCAGATCAATGTAATATGTCCTTGCTGAATAGAAATATTATTTTCTTTGAAAAAAAGAAAAGAAAAATCGTACTCTCATCTCTCTATATCGTAGCGTGTTGGTCATGGAGATGAAAATCATGCAAACTCTGAGCGCTCGCCTCTATTTGTGCAGTTTATAGACTGTGTTTGGCAAATGATGAGACAGGTAAGCTGTACCTTTTATTTTTATCTAATCAGTATTTTCATTTATAATGAAATTTTATTTACAATGTTATGTGTGTGATTTAACGTTGAGCCAAATTCCTATGAATATGAATTGCCATGAAATGGATACTGATTTTTTGGAACTCACTATGGCTGTCTTTATAATGTGTTCTCAGTTTCCCACTGCCTTTGAGTTTAATGAGCTCTTCCTCATCACCATCCTGGATCACCTCTACAGCTGCCTGTTTGGTACATTCCTTTACAACAGTGAACAGGAGCGAGTGGAAAAGGCATGTACCATTGTGCCAATCCAGGGACCTACATGTGGCATAGCTGAATTTTTTTTTAATTGCTCTTTTTTTTTTTTTTTTTTTTAGGAAGTGAACAGTAAGACTGTGTCTTTGTGGTCTTACATCAATAGCCAACCAGAGGACTTCACCAACCCCTTCTATGTGGACTATGAAAACCATGTGCTGTACCCCTTGGCCACTCTAAGGCATTTGGAGCTGTGGACTGGATACTACGTACGCTGGAACCCCCACATGAGACCACAGGTGCAAAACACATTAGCAAATGTTAGGATTACATTAAGATTGGGTTCTTTGCCACCGTTGCCTTTGGCTTGCTTACTTGAGGTTTAACCCTTATTAGCTAGTTGGGGGCCTTTTTGACCACCCCCAAAAAATATTCCCTTGGTGCAAATGGCATGAGACTTTGTAACTTTGTCAACACTGTCTAGATCCACATAAATAAATTGGAATGATATCTGGCTGTATGTTAGCGTGAAAAAAAGTACCTCTCAGGATGTTCGGGGTCTCCCGAGACCCCACATTGAAATTAATGGGGAAATTAAAAAAAAATCTCTACTTTTTTGAAAAAAATCTCTACAGAACACAAATACACATAAATGAAGTGGCAACCCTATAGCACATCCACAATGTGTAACGTTCGTGCTCACACACACATACACCACTCCACCCCCCAAAAATCACCCATAGACATCGATAGGAGACTAAAAAATATAAAAAAAATAGTTTTTTGTTACATAATTTGTCAAGAATATTCAGTAACAATGCAGAAAACACACAAAATTGAAGGGGCAATACCACAACACATCCCTGATGGAGTAAACACACACAAATGATACTTCAGAACAAAAAAAAAAGCTAAACATTGACATTTGTTTTTAAAAAAAATTACATTATTATGTTACAAAATCACATTTTATTGTCTGGGGTCTCTGGAGACCCCAGTATCCTGAGTGTACATTTAAAATGAATAGTGCATAAGGGTTAAAAGACACTTAATATTCAGCAATATCATTGATTTGACTGCACTGACAAGACGATGACATCACTGTTTTCTGCGGAGCTGCTTTATAGCTGATTTCGACTTTGTTTCATAATTGACAAATTTTGCAACATCGACACTGCTATTGAACTGAATTAAATTAACACTGAACTGACACTATTGTCTTCAGTAGAGCTGCTTTACAGCAGAATTTGAATTTGTCTCATATTTGAAAACAATCTGGACTGTATAAAGCGCTATATAAATAAAGGTGATTTGACTTAAGACCCTTTCACAACGTGCGTTGATCCCAGAAAATTGCCATAAGATTGCTAGTGTGCCTTCTGTGTTAGCGCAAACACATCCCGGGATGGATCCCGGAATCGATCCCGGGATGGGGACCTAGTAACATTGCCAGGATCAGTCCCTGAAGGCTCCCAGTGTGAACAAAAGGCAGGACCAATGCCGTAAGGGCTGTGTGGTAGTGATGAAACTGAGATCATTCGCCAGGTTAGTGGAACGGTACGTGATGCGCTGGTTTATGATTAAATCAGAAAAAAAAATGCACAAGTGTGATTTCTCGAGAGAGAAATCGCAGATCATAAGAAAACTTGAGGCGCTGTGGAGACATTACACATCAAATCCTGATGTCACGTGTCTTTACGGATCTTTACGGGATGGATGTGTGTGAACGCACACACGGATTCCAGAAAATCACTGGCAGTGTGAATGAACCAAAATCAAACGATCCCGGGACACATTATCCGTGTATTTTCCAGAATCTCTGTGTGAAAAGGGCTTTATTCTTCCTGAATCTAAATTTTTGGCCCTCAATTATTTATTCTGTTCTAAGACATAGCCAGAAAATGAAATTGAACTTAATATGGGCAACCACTACATAAAGTATGCACATAAGCAGTTAGTATGATCATTTGATTCTTGTTGACAAAAACAACTAGAGCTTTTTTAAGCAACACTGAGCTCTTTTAGGGAACTGAAATGTTGTGTGTGTTGACCTGTGTTCAGATGCCTGTGCACCAGAACCTGAAGGAGTTGCTGTATCTGCGTGCAGAGCTTCAGAGGAAGGTGGAGGAGTTACAGAAAGAAGTATCTTCGTCCCGCTCAGTCTCCTCTTCATCAGAACATGCGTATTCTCCCTCACATGGTGGTACACCCCTACACACCTCTGTGTAACATACATGCAGTGCTCACATTAGAGAGAATTCATTATTAACAGAATGTGTGGTAGGAATCTATAGGTTACAGTAAACATGGTAATGTGATGTCTAAGTCTATCGGTCATTTGTCACTGGATAATGCTTCGGGCAGAATGTATTGAGGGCCGGCGTATATACATGTGAAAACCTGCATTAACACCCAAAGAGAGGACAGTCCGTGGAAACAATTATGTGGGAAGACTTTTCGTTGGAGTTTCATTTCAGTTGTGTTTTTTAAAGTGTAGACTTCCTTCTAAACAGAGAATCAAAGAAGCTTTTGATTGCGTTTCAGTTTCTGAAAAATAGGCCAGTATTTTAACTTGCGTTTAACTTGACTTGTAAATATACTCTTTAATAATTTAATGTTTTTTTTTTTTTTTTTTTTCTATTTTAATCAGTGTTTCTTTGTGACAGTGTACTTTTGTTGTTGTTTTTGTGTAATAGTTTTTTTACTGCCTCAGCATTGCCTGCCTTTGTGCCAGTACCTGTACACAACCTTTCAACATTCACCATCACTTTAGTTCTTTAAAACATCTTACATAACATTTATTTCCCTACCTATAAACTTGTTCATGTTTTAAGTTTTAATATTATTTTATTAGATTTTACTCATTCATTTTGGGTTCTTGAATATTGCTGTTGTGATACTGCCATTTTGAAACCACATATTGCATTTGTCTTTGTTTTTCTGTTAGTATGAAAGTTTTTATGTGTGCACCCTAATATTGCACTACTATTGTACTTCCTGTACTACTGAAATGTATGTAAATAAGGACCATCTGATATTAACCCCTCCTGTTGATTATATGTTATACATTTAAAATATAAAAAACTTGTTTGGTGATCTGAGTGCAAAGAAAATGTCTTTGAATCGCGCTATTACTTTTTAATTGTAGTCACGGGTGTTTTTACTTAAGTAAAAGTAGATTGTGCAACCATTTCCACCAATGGTCTCTACACAGCCCTGATCATTTGAACAGAGGATGCCATATGATATTTAAAAAGCCAATTACAAAAAAATTATTTATGTACTTTTTTTTTTTCTATGAGTGTATGTGTGCAACCCTGTTTATTCTTTCTACATACACATTTATTAAAAAAAAATGACTCCAAAAACCAGGTTTTAAGAAAAATAAACAACCAAAAGAATCAAAGACCAGATAAACTGTTTATTGTTGGGTTTCTTTATGCTGATATTTTACCACCAAGTATAACCAGTGAGATACACAGTGAAATTTGATTAAATTTGAGAACTACAATGTTTAAAAGAGGATTGCCAGATATCTATAATTAATTGTGTTTTCATCATTCTTAAGTAGGCACTAATGAAAACTTGAGATTTTATGACGGTCAATATTTCTGAAGTTCACATCAATGCCGAATTTAAGTTCATTAAACCTACAGCATTACAGTGTGATATGTGGCAGTATCATGATGCATGAACTAAACTGGCAAAATCAAGACACTTCAGAAACCAATTTCTTCAATTTCACATTTCTCAAGTTCATAAATAAACCCAGTACACAAGAAAAAACCTTTAATATCTACAGCTAGAATCCAAAACATGCATATCTGTACAGTTCAGCACATACACCCTTGTTTTGACAAAATTGCAACTATACTGGCCAAACGACACCAGAGAGCCCAGAGATCCTTACAAACTAAACATCCACCATATGAACTACTAGAACCCAAATGTAGATGGTCAATTCAAAGAATTTTAAGGAGTTTTTAACAGTCAGTTTAACAATGTGTCCAAGCAACAAATCTGAAAGCAGTTCAACAAACAGATGATAATGTTGTCGAACATATTCAAGACACTTGTGAATTTCCACATTTGCCTGTATATTTTACTCAGCTGTTTCAAATTCATTCCACTGGATCACAATACTCACACCAAAGTCAAAGAGCATGCAAAAAGGCAAAACCATCACATTTCATCTTTGGTGTTCTTAATTTCTGACAAGTGTAGCACCAAAAAAGCTACATTGTTCTGGTAGCCAAAGCAGTAAAAAGAGCTACATTCAGCTAAAATTCTGTTTGTTCGCTTTCACCCTAGATACTGTACAAAAGCCTTATTAGAACGCGCCGTAAAGTACCAGGGAACATTCTGCGCCTAGTTTCTGACATCAGTGCCATTTGCAAGACTTGTAAATCTACTTTATCTTGGGCATGTGAATTAACAATATTTCAGAAGTGTTCAAACTGCAATAGAGTGTTAAGGTGCGGTCACATTTACTGTTGTTTGGCAAAATTTCCAGCCATTTTATCAGGAATTGACAATGGACCTTGATTCAGAGTTCAGTGAATGTGACAACACCTTTAAACTAGAACAACGTACTTAACCTGGTACGTCTGGTTTGTAGACATTCAAGTGAGGCAGCCCTTCTTACTAGTGCTGTGTTATGTATTCATCCCTAGTAAGCTAGCGTGTCTTCCCTAATGTTAGTGTGGTAAGGCATTGGGAAGGAAAGCACCATTGGCAAGGGCTTAGGTTGGAAGTAACAAAGGTGGACCTGAATTCACAGTGACGAACAACAACTACAAGAAAATCTGGAGGATCTCAAGTAGGGGAGAAGATGGTAAGGACTGAGCTGCTGCTTTCCAATCCAGTTTTGCTAACTCTGCTTGCTAGTTCCAGATGGTGGCCTTCCAAATTAGAAGAAATTAAGGGTCTCGTCAAGCTCTGTGGCACAAACGCCAGACCCAAATAGAGTGGGAAAATTAGCAAAACGGGAAAGCAGCTAGGGACTCATTAAGGCAATAGCAAAACTAGGAAGGGTGCAACAGGTCTCAAAGCTAAAGCTCAAACATGCTACAAACGATACAAACACTAAGCTAGGGCGAAAAACTACTCCCCATAATTCAAAACGAGTGGGGGGCACAAACATTTATGTACATTTACTGCTACAAGTGTAAATAGAGATACACTGATACAACGGTTTGAGTACAAACTTGGAAACAGTACGCGATTTACAAGCACATTAATCCCTTAAAATCCCGGAAAAGGCAATCGATCAGAATTAGCGGTACGAGAGTTTACTACACTGCTTAAGTATTGCGCTAACATGAAAACACAACTTTTTGGTTACTTTCACCCACAAGTTACTTCACGCTAATGCATCTAGTCATTCCGATCACGTCGAAATTTTCTATTCCTCAAAAGGAATCGCAACCACTGACATCCAACTAACACACACAAAAGCGGTTTCTTCATCAACACACGTCACATCTTCACAGTTATACCCATTTTAGTCATCTTTTAAAAAAGCAAATTAGAAGGAAGCAGCTGTCGGTTAGTTTCTGACTTTAGTTGTTCGTCAATTTTTTTCTCTCAAAAAGTCACTCTAGTAAAAAGTTAGCTAAGACACAAAAACCTGCATATATGTGTAACAATCTTTTCACATTGCTCTGTGAAAGCAAGGCAAATATATACAGATCATAAACAAACCCTTCATCACAAATCCTTCATCATCTTGCAGATTCCACAACCGATCTGTTAAGCCTGTCTTGCTTTTAAAACATAAGAGGAACACATTCTTGACCTATAAAAGCATATTTCTATGATTATCCAATCAGCTGTTTTTGTAAACCTTGGATTAATCAGTTGTCTCATTGTATAATATGCATTTGTGCACAATAGGAATGATGAGCTAATATGACAAACAAAAAGACTGTAGTGCAGTATGTGTGGGACTTTTTGTATGGGCTCC
The DNA here is from genome assembly GCF_019924925.1 of Ctenopharyngodon idella. NCBI lineage: Eukaryota > Metazoa > Chordata > Actinopteri > Cypriniformes > Xenocyprididae > Ctenopharyngodon > Ctenopharyngodon idella. Next base: position 3,337,766 of record NC_067226.1, read on the forward strand.
ATAAAAAGACCCAAGTGTGATTTCTCAGGTCTCAGCAGATCTAAAATTCATTTTTAAGTGTATTCCATTTCATAGCGATATTATTGCAAACAGGCTTACTAGCATTGCTGCATGTGAACAGCTGGAATATAATAAATTAAAAGATATTACACTATGTTTAAGGTTGATTCAACAGTCACATTGGTATTTAAAAAAACGGCGTTGTGGTGCAAATGTCCAGGGAAATACAGTGGCATTCAAATAGGAGAACAACGATTTAGAATTGCGCCCTCTTCAGTTTGGACGATGCTTACACAGCATTTTCCTCTGTCGGCGGCTCAGCGTTGGGAGGCTGGAGAAGAGTTTGTTGAACTGGAGTAGGAAGGAAAAAAACGTAATTATCATTCTGTATGAAAAGAATTATTTATCATTTTATGACCTTAAAAATAAAAGCAGACTAAATTGAAGGTGCACTAAGTCCAATTAAAAAGGTTTTTCTATTATTGCACATTTTTGGTAGGAGAATAATTGTATGTGATAAATATGCTAGCGAATAGGGTACTTCTACAATGGCATCTGTGACTGAAAACATTAGCCTCATAAACAAGGGTCAGTACCTTGTGGCTCCTGTGCGACTACAGCATCTGGGGCGTCTGCCTTCACCATATCTGCATTCAGACTCTCTGTGGAGAGATGAAGCACATGATGAGGAACAAATGAAAGAAATACAAGCTGTGTAATACAGTTAAGAAGGAAATGTGTTTTCTTACGCTGTATGCTGAAGCACAACTTCTTTTTCTGGTAGGAGATGTAGCCGCTCACTGCACCAACCAGAGCCATGCCAACAGCGCTCACAATACCAGCGATGGTTCCAGTCTCAGCCATGGTGTCTAGGGATGAATACATAAGCGACTATTAAAAGATCTAACTGGACCAAATGAGTAAATTCTATACACATTTTCTTTTAATATCCCTAAATACTATTTAACTCACTCATACCGTAGTTATTGTCATCAGCAGGATCCAAATCACCCCCACTACTGGCACCTTTTCCACCTGTAGAAATGTGAACACTGAAATGACACTTCTGTAGTTGGCCAGTCATTGTTTCTTATATTTGAAAGGTCTCTCGATGTGAGGATCTGTCAGTCGGTTTAAGTTAAGTCACCTTTGCCTTTGTCGGGTTTGTAGGAGTCATCATTGCCCACATCAAACAGGTCATCGTCTGACAGTTGACTACCTGAGATGTTAAAAAAGACCATTAGCTTGGGAACAACACCGTAAGTACTCATGCATGGGTCAGTCTTGGGTTTACTAATCCTATTAGCTTTCGATTAGAGACTCAGATCTAAGAACTAAAGGTGAAGCTTTTGTTATCCCAAAAGATGAAAAAGCCCAGCACCATGCAAGAAATAGAAAGCCGAGCTGGCGATTAGGGCTGGGCAAAAAAATAAAATGCTTGATTAAAAATGATCTCGATTTCTATATCGATTCTCAAAATGGATAGATAATTTTCTGTGTTTGTTTAATATACAATCCTATTATTTCCAATCTTCTCCTCTAGATGCCCATCTCTTATTTATCTTGCGGTATGATACAATGCTTTTTGACGCTCTTTTAATGCAGTTCAACAGCAGCAATGAGTGAGCGAACCAGTCAACTTTTCCTCTTTGCTAAAATATATTATGTTCTCATGTAATCGCTCAATCAGTGTTTCAACCGCTCAAACTGTTTCAAGACATCAGTGAAACACCTTGAAAACAATGTCACGGAACAGTCATTTACCTCAGGAAAGTCATTCATGGTCCATAGCTTGTTAGTTATCTAAAAAAATAACTCTGAAGAGGAGCATTTTGCAATTTTATATACACTGTATTACATATTCAGTATATTTTTAGTTTTTACTTAAAGGTGCAATATGCAATATTTTCTGTCCGCTAGAGGTCGCTAGAGGCCTATTCAAAACAAAGGTGTAGCTTGATGATGCCAAGTTTGAGCGCGGAATCTTGGGACATGTGGTCTTCACCTCACAGCCGGTGGAAAAGAATTGGGATAGGACTCGGGAAGAAATCATGTTCATGGATGCGATTATTAACGTTACTGTAGTATGAAGCAGAGCAGGACCGAGTGTTGTGGGAGCTGAACGAGGCCGCTGGAGCGATTGCGCAACACACGCCGCGAGCAGCGGAATTTTTATTATGCCACAGTCGCCGGCGCCGCTTCCGCTTTTCCGGTCATGAGTATGAGGTAACACAGCTCTGTTTATCATATTAGAAACATTTGAGTGTGTTGAAAATGTTATAACATTACTCATGTGCGTTCGCTCGGTGGCTGCTGTGAGACACTTGTTACAACTGCAGTAAGCTAGGTCGATTTTAGAATATCGTGTTAAATGCTGGATTGTGTTGATAAATAGCATGCAATTAATTTTAAAACATACTGTATGATGGAGAAAATGCTGTATTACTGTTACTAAAAATAAAGCTGCATCTGATTACTTCACAAAACAGTGTTTTTCTCTGAGGCATGGTAAAGCATGGTACTCGCAAAAAATCAAGAAAATTAGATTTAAACAATAAGACTAAATGTGTTGAGCTATATAACAATAATTTGTTTTCTGTCTATAAATACATCAAAACAGTTGTTCCCTTGCCTATTAAAACATGTAAATATTAAAGCGTCTTTGGTGTTTTCATGGTTTCTACAAAATAAAACGAGGGTAACGCGGGTATGGCGCAATTGACAGGCGACTCCTCACACGTCCCGGAGCCTTAAAATTGTAATTTTCGATTAAAACTGAGTTTTCAAACATTTGGGATATTGTAAGTACTCAAGTGAACAAAATATATAATACTGGCCTAGTGGTTTTTGGATATTTTACTGCAAAATTCTTACATATTGCACCTTTAACCCATTCATGATGTCACAATTATGTATTGCATGTTTTTTATGACAGGCAATTTTTAAATTATTATATTTCGACAACAAAATTTAAAAGTAGAGATTTCTTTTTTATTAACCCAATAAAACTAAAAATGGCATGGCAAAATAATGGAGCAGGTCACTGAATTATTATTATTTTTTATTATTATTGATTATTATCTGAAAATAAATAGCATGAATGTTATCATTTAGGCTCTGTTGTTAAATGTAACCTTAAATATTATAGTGAAGTACCAATTAACAGTGTTCCCTGTATAGCTCACAGCATTAGCTAAGTTTTTTTTTTTTTTTTCCTTAAAGACCCCTGTGGTGAAAATCAAGTTTTTAATGTTGTTTATATGTCTATGTGGTGTTTTTAATATGCTTTAAGACAAACCATGTGCAAATTTATAAGTCAACACCATTGCTAAGTATTTTCTCCTTAAAACTGCAGTGAACCAAATACAGTCACAAAAATGAGGTTTGAAATCGCCCTTGTTCTCTACGTCACAAATATGTTGTAACCAATCCCATCAACATGCAGGCGGGCTTTAGCATATCATTAATTATGCTGCGATGCAGGGGTGTGTCAAAAGAAGCCAGGTTATTCCGGTATATTTTTCTGTTGGTATGAAAAAGTCATTTTGGTAATCAAAGATGAGTTTTAAGGGATACAATTATTGACTACAGGGGGACTTTAAGAAAAATTGACGTACCTAAAATATTTCTGAATGAATCAAATTGAATATTGAATTGAATCAAGATTGGAATCAAGTGTTATCTAATCGAGAGCTTGTTAAGCAGAATCAATTTGTGAAATATGTATCAATACCCAACCCTACTGCTGCATACAATCCAGAGAAAGCAATGGAACTAGAAATCTGACTGATTCAACTCAAAATCCATGCAAAGTTAAGATGCAAGAGATCAGGAGCCATGGTGGTCACTATGTTAATGCTTCAATCCCTAAAAGCCTTGTGCCGAAATCAGAAAGCCGATTAGATTTTAATAAGAGTGAGATCAGCTTTGATTTGTGGGTACAAAAGTTGATTCTTCCAGCCAAGAAGATAAGGAGAGGAAGAGGGTGGAAGAAGTATGTTACTCTATTTCTTACCACCTCTGCTACCGGGTTTGCCGTCATCACGGCCCCCTCCACTGAGGTCTTTATCTGCCAGGGACAGAAGATGCCATCAAGCCTGGCTAGCTTGGGTTAATCCACGCTGACTAGCAACAGTAGTTTCACAGTGATAGATTGTAAGGACAATATTCTTGTCTTACTTCATTGTGAGATTCCTTTGGCTATGCCTTTGATGACTTTCAAGATTACACAGGCTTTTACAGAAACTGGATGATGCACAACATGTTATGATGTTCAGAAAACAGAGGCCTTAAAGGGATAGTTCATTCAAAAATGAAAATTATCCCATGATTTACTCACCCTCAAGCCATCCTAGGTGTATATGATTATCTGACTATTGTGATATATAAATATATCACAATCGGAGGTTTATAATGGTCGTGAATGGGGGGGGGCGCATTTTGAAGCCAAAAATAATGCATCCATCCATAAAAAAAAAAAAGTAATCCATACGACTCCAGTGGGTTAATAAAGGCCTGCTGAAGCAAAGCGATGCTTTTTTGTAAGAAAAAAATATATGCATATTTAAAACTTTATAAATTCAAATAACTAGCTTCCGGCAGATGACCGTACACAGAATGCGCAAGTTGACTTGCACCAAATGAGTAATCCTCTGATGCGATGTATGACGCAGGATGTTGGAGTATCATAAGCTTAGACACCTCTCGTGATTCAAACAAATAGGGCTGTACAACAAATTTAAGCTCCTCTTCTCTTCTCGAAATCCTCTGAAATTTCTCTTTAAAAATTATCATTTTAGACTAATAATCCGTGACCAGTGATTTGTTTTGCTCTATCCTCTGCGTTCGTCATTACGTTGTGCGTCAGGTCAAAGGATACTCTTCCTCCACAAATCGACTTGCGCATTCTGTTATAAAGTTTTAAATATGGATATTTTTCTTACAAAAACGCATCGTTTCGCTTTGCTTTATTAACCCCCTGGAGTCGTATGGATTACTTTTTTTTATATGGATGGATGCATTATTTTTGGCTTCAAAACGCCACCCCCCATTCATTGCCATTATAAACTAGGACTAAGGATGTTTTTAAATATATCTCCTATTGTGTTCATCTGAAAGAAGATAGTCATATATAACTAGGATGGCTTGAGGGTGAGTAAATCATGGGATAATTTTCATTTTTGGGTGAACTATCCCTTTAAACTCAACTTTCTTTCTTCTGAGAATCTGCCATTTGGACCTATTTTTGCTTTTGTCTCTCTTTTTGGAGAGACCGCCTTTTGAGACGAAAAGTTTCATTTCAGCTCACCATTTCCTTCTGTCTTCAGAATGTAGAAAAAACCTCAGAATTAAATTTAGAATTAGGCCAACATAAACTGTTTCAAAATGAGTAGTTTATTACAACTCAGTTTTGCAGGCTATCTGAAGGTGGCAAATTTTAGATTATTATTTGCGGCAGATTTTGAAATCTTGAAGCCAGCATTATTCTTATTAAATTACTTTATTCTTATTAAATATGAATGACTGAACCACTAAATTGCAAAAATGAAATACGGAGAAGAAAATACATACCGCCTTTGCCAGAGTCTTTGCCATTTCCTTTTATGTCATTGTTGGGATCCAGGGCATCTTTAAGATCTAAGTCCTCCAAACCTGTCAGCCAAAATAATTACTCACTACATTACAAATGGAATATGCACAGAACAAACTGTAATTTTAATACAGCTAAGTGACAATGAAAAACAAATATTTCTGTGTAATATTATATATGAATGTTTGAAACAAAATAAAATGTTTAAATGCTTCATATTTTTATGAGGTGAAGATGGAACCCACACAAAGTCACAAGACAAGATGACAATGAAGACAAATGAAAAAGATGCCCATGTGATCATAATGTGCTATGATATTGGGGTATAAGACATACCCCATATTTTGACAAAGATTTGAGTCATAAAAAAAAGAAAAAGATTTGAGTCGACATCCACCAGAAAATCAGTGCTTGTGGCCATGACTTATTTCATCTGCCGTAATTCTATTATCGTTTTTATCGCATGAGTACAAGCTAAATTACTTAAGCAGAGCGGCTGAAGAAAGTCATGGTTTTTAATTGATGTAAGCTGTATGAAAGGCATGCATTATATAATGATGTAATACCAGGGACTTCCTCTTTCTTCTGAATATGGAAGAACATTTAGAGCATTATAGAAAATGATCCATGATCACAATTATTTACTAACCTCAACCAAAATGAAATCTAACGTGATTTTTGGCCATTATTTAAAATTTGCTTTGTATACACAAATATTCATGCAAACACGCACGGACAAACACGATGAACACTTCTACAGGGGAACTGACAGCATGGTACAAACCAGACTGGTCTTTCTGAGGAGCAACAGAGGTTCGGAGAGGATTATGGGTTGTTCGGGGCAACAGGCCCGGCCGAATGGTGGCTTCAAATAAATCAGTGTATGTCTCTTCTGTTAGTGGAGGTTAATATGTTAGTATTGTAAAGCAATTCACATTCAGAGGGTGCTGGGTATTCAAACCTATGACGAAGAGTGATTAGTGAGCACCAAAATTAATAACAAAAAGTATTTGGGAGATTTTTCTTTTATGGTATGCAGCATTCAATGTTCAAAATAGACTACGCCCCAACCTAAACTGTCCCATACAATGTTTTTTGGACCATATATAAATATATGAGATCTATCAGGATAAATGACTCAGCATAACACATGATATAAAAACTATGGCCTGGTTTCACAGACAGGGCTTAGACTAAGCCAGGATTAGGCCTTAGTTCAATAAGGACATTTAAAGCTGCAGTCTGTAAGTTTTGCCTCTTTGTCACCATCTCTGTTTGAAATCTGCAATTGCAGTTATTTGCAGAATTATCATCTTTACGTGCGTTGTGGATTGGCACAGCTCCTCAGCGCGGATGAATCTAATGTTTGCTGTCAGTCACCACATCGGTGTGGATACTGTACTTCGGAATCACAGATTCTACGTCTTGGAAGTATGACCAAAATAAGAATCTTCACCGGAAAATATCATCTGAACAAGTAAGTAACATGTCTGCCACTTTTGTTCTGACCAACTGAGAAAAAAAGCAATAAATCGCACTGCCAGTGGTGGTTCTCAAATTGTTAATGTTACAACATCAGCATTGCGTGACTATGTGTATTTAGTGTGTATTAGCGTTACCTGTAGATTTCAATTTCTGTAGCCACTCCGACCACAGTCCGAGTTCGAGTCCGAATCTCCAGTTGTCACTGATGATTGTCATTTGGACCTTTCTGGATTACAATCCGTCATCAAAATGATAAGTTTAATTATTGCAGCTTCTGTGAGAAAAGGCTATAAATGATCTGCCATCTGTAGCATCCTCCACATGCCTTATAGCCTACTAGCTAGAAACTCCTTCTCTAAACAGACGAGACGTAATGACGCAAAGACGAACGGCTGCATGCTCTAATTTCCCGCAGAAACCTACCAGTACCATGCGGATTAGGAAACATTATTACAAGCTTACCATTGTGAATCAGGCTAAGGTGAGGAGATAGTTTTAAACAATGGCTGGTTATGTACTTGCTCAAAAATTGATTTTGAATAATTTTTTACCAAAAAAAGTTACGGACTGCAGCTTTAAGTAGGTTTTATAAATGTGCCTTAGAAAAAAAAACATTACTGATGTGCATCTTGAGACAAAACAAATACATTAACATATTTTAAGATATTTCAGTTAAAACAGCTCAAACATGCATTTTAGTCTGGGGCTAGCTGAAGCCTTGTCTGCAAAGCCGTGGGTATATGTTTTAGCACTCAAAGATACCAACAGCTCCGATGTTTATTGAAGAAGGTTAGTAAGGGGATTTGATTTGTGTTCATTTCAAGCAGAACAGACAGCTGGGATACAGTCAATGCCTCTCACCTGTTTGTTTGGGCTTTGCTGGTTCCTTGACTGTGGGCTTAACAGGTTTAGGACTGGGTTTCACTGTTGAACAAATGAACAACTTTCAGATTTTTTAAATCAGGTTTTAAATTCCATCAATCCCATTTAAATTTCATTAATTAAAAGTCATAAAAGGTGATGAACGATCACATTATTTAAAAGGTGAAGTATGTAGTTTCTGCAACACTAGTGGCACCTAGCAGAATCACAAAAATACAGCATATTTTGCATACACTCCTTTTGCCCAAGTGGTGCTCACTTGGGCAATGCGACATGACATCCAGTTCACCCTCTCTGGACGTAATGGGTGGAGCATGACCTAGTGAACCTAATGTGTGGTGTTATGTTTAGCGATAGGGTTATGGGTAGGGTTAGGGTGTGTTTGGACCGACTAGCTCCCCCATTACGTCCAGTGTGGGGGTCTGGATGTCAAGCTCCAACCATTGACTCTGCAGTGAGCAGCCTGTCCTTTTGCGCATCGTGCCTCCCTCAACTCAAACATCACAAACAGGCTACCTTTAATAAAAGGTCCAACATATTATGAAAACTTTTAGCTGTGTTGCTATGTGTCATGAGTAGGCTAATATAACGGAGTCCAGCTAGCAAGAGCTGTGCAGGTAAATCTCACTCCCCTGATCTCAAGAGGTGCACTAGCAACTAACACTAGAGACTGCAGTCTTTATCGTCCTTGTTAGCGAGCCCACCTCCCATGTCGGAGACACTGGTTCGAGTTCAGCTCGGAGCGGGGCGTGTAGGACCGGAGGGCTTACATTGGTGCCGTGACCCTGATGGGAGTGAGGTTTAGGGGGGTGAGTGTAATGGAAGCCAGCTAGTGAGAGCTGTGGAGGTAAACCTCACTACCCTGATCTCAAGAGGCACACTAGCGACTAACGCTAGAGACTGCAGTCTTTAGCATCCTTGTCCTCCCAATGCTGAAGATGCCGGTTCGAGTTACGCTCAGAGCGGGGCAAGTAGGACCAGAGGGGTTACATTGGTGCAGTGACCCAGATGGGAGTGAGATTTAGGGGGGTTAGTTTAATGGAAGCCATCTAGTGAGAGCTGTGAAGGTAAACCTCACTCCCCTGATTAGGCCTGTCGCTATAATCAATACATCGACTTGTCGCGCAATATATGTATATGACCTCAATCATCTTTGGTGATGCAATATATCGCCCATTATGTTTACATGATGATGAATGTCACCAACATTTTGCCGATCATGCTGTCATCTGCAGTTCCTACACAGAGCAGTCATCAAAAGGTGAAAAAAGGCGTTATTTGAAGCGTTATAGTGTTTTGCTGACAACTACAAATGTCCAAATGCTCTCGAATCCACTGTTCCGGTGCAAATATAAATGTCACAGTGCAAAATAGTGCACACAAAAAGTAGTTATCATGACAGGCCTACCCCTGATCTCAAGAGGCACACTAGCGACTGACTGCGGTCTTTAGCGTTCTTGCCCTCCCAATGCTGAAGACGCTGGTTCGAGTCTACTCTAAGCGGGGCGAGTAGGACCGGATGGGTTACAATAACACTCTGTCTAGAAAATCTATTTTTTTGACATGATGCCCCACAACTATTTGGGGCTATCTACATGTCAAAGTAAACAATATAAACCGGAACATTTGTCTCTCTGAACAAGTCCATGATGGTGCTGTACTAAAGTGTCCATTGTTGCGCATTGCATCACAATGCCTCGTTCGCTGTGATGTGTTCACAGAAGGAAGCGAAATTTGGCTTGCACTCCTGTACCCGAAGCTGAATGTCAGTCATGCTCCCACACCGGCTAAACACCCTCTGGCTCTGCGTGCTATAGTAGCCTTGCTCCAAACTCTCACTATAGGTTGAGCTGGAAAGAGAATGACAGATCTGAGCGGATAGCTCTTAATGTGGTGCCTGGGAGGTTTAATGTTTACACTTTTGGGGGGGATAAACCCATGAATGGCATACTAATAGCACAGTGAACAATAAATTGAGTTAAGACAATGTATTTTAACATAAATCTTACATACTTCACCTTTAATTTTAACCCTCTTGTGACCTTATGGACATTTTTGTCTTTTTCAGTTTAATTTTTTGATCGTTTTGCCTGTGTTAATGCTAACTGCATACATTTTGGCACAGGTGTGTATTTTTATTGGAATTTTACTATTTCACCCCCATTTCCTTTAAAAAATCTATTTTGCACTAAGTACACAAAATAGTTTCACTCAGGACTTTTTGGACAAAAATGTCCCCATTGAAACCCATTAAAACTGCAATTTTTAATCCCAGGGCCAATTAACTATAAAATGTTGCCATCTTTGTTAATAGGCTTTTATTCTATTGGCAAGGATTCAAAATTTTAATTTTTACTATTTTTTAGCAGATGGTGCCATTTTCTCAGGTTTCGCCTATAAAAAAGCAAATACTCACTTTTTTCTTGTTTTCTGCTTATTCATATTATAGAGCCAATTTGATAAATTATGTAGCTATAATTGTGTGGGTGTGTTGATATGGATGTTTTAACAATCTTAATTATATTTTTATAGAAATCATATATTTTTGAGTGAAGATTGAAAATGAAGATGTTTTTCTTGCCCATAATCAATCATTTAATTAGTTATATTGTAACCATTTATTGTTTTGTTTTTATGATTTTTATGGCAGATGTACACTGTTTCTCTCATGAAGAACCTTTTAGAACCCATTACTGACTAGTGTGTTTTGTATGTGTGTAACACATACAATTGTATTATTTTTTATTCGCTTTAATAGCTCTTGTGGTTTACTGGTGTTGACTATGACCAAAAGAGGAACTTGTTGGGTCTAGTTTTGAGGTATAAGAAGGTCAATATTTCTCCTGTGTCTTTAGTCTCTTCTGACATCATCTCAGACGTGACTCAATTTCTGCTCTTTGCATATCAACGAGATCTCGTCAAACTCTATTTTTCATAGGCAAGGGAAAAAAATTTGGTACTGGGCCCAAACAAAATCTTACTGAAAGCTCATTTTTTGATATATCAACCTCAAATTTGGAACACAACTTGTTTAGATTTATGGCTTTGATTTTCTAGCAGTTTTAGAGTTTAACATGTTTCATAAAATATATATTTTATATAAAATGATGTTCATAAATCATTTTCATAAACTTAAAACTCTAACTTTTTCGTTTGTTTGCTTGTTTGATTTTTAAAACTTTTTTTTTTTCTTCAACAAGATTCTGCCTAGGGTCTTCTTTAAAATGAGACCAAACTTTTTATGACAGTCTTTTGACACTGACATTTTTGTCCACTATGGACATATGTGTAACTTTTTTAGTTAACACACAAGAGTTAAAAGGCTCATTTAACAGCAACTGATCTGCTTATCACAGTGCCATTATTTATATCAAACAATTATTACTCTCACCTGCTCCTCCTGCACCACCTGCTGGGTTCACTTTAGGTGGTGAGGTAGCTGTGGGATTTAAAAAATGTAAATACATTTAATCTACAAAATAAAATCAGTCTGACACTAAGGCAATGCTGTTTATACAAATCCCCAATACTGCTGTATAATCCTTACATGGTTACATCATCATAATTGTCATACTTACGTGGTAGGTCATCATCCAATGCATCTGCCAAGTTCAGATCCTGACTTATGCCTGTAAAACACACAAGAAAATAAGACATATTTGTGCAGCTCATGCATAAACATACACTAAATGAGTATTCAGATCATGAACAAGCATGTAATTTGTATTTATGTAAATCATGCCTCAACACACACTACAAATGCACATAAAATTAATATAAATGCATAATTTTGTTTATGCAGATCATCCAAGCCCTGTAATATTCTTATTTGCCTGAAATACTGGCAGTATTAGGTACCGTAATAAAATCTCAGATGATAGATGGATGCTAATGCTAAAACTGGATCTGATGTCCAGCTTTATAAAAGACTCTTTATGATACAAATTCCACAGTAGTGCTGCTGCATTCCTGGATTTTAACAAAAGACAGGAAAATGACAGCTCAGCAATGCATTCTTCAAGTACAAAGAGACAAAACAAAAGATCTTTTGTATTCATGTACTACACAACAATGACATTTCTGCAAAGATTCTTTCCCCATGTGTCATTTTTTGCAAGTACATTTCTTCTGTAATAAGCCAGACGTAACTCTCCATGTCTTATGCAATGAATGTCTACCATATATTTTTAGCACTGGGTCACAGATAATGTGGTGCAACACTCCACTGGGGTCAGTCTTATCCTTCTCTGTTTCTTTATCTCTCTCTTTTCATCTGTCTATCCCACTGTCTTTTATTTCTATTTCTTTCTGTCTGCCTCTTCTGCTTCTTTTAAAACTTGGCTTTCTTGCTTATTTATAGGTTGTCTAAGTGCACACTAGGTTTAACTAAAAGCAGCAGCTGCCCCTCATACAGCAGAGCCAAAGCCAGCTCAGCATTTGTGATCAATACGTCATGTGACAGCAGTTAATCTATCAAATGTTTTTATCAGTTATCTGTGGGTTTAAATACAGTATATTAGTTAATATTTTTTAATTTTGGGTTTAACTGGTTATTCAGATAACACAAATATATTGGAATTAAAAAAAAAAAAATCAAAACATGAACCTTACACCTAAAACACTGGTAAAACTATATGCTTATAAATATAAAATGAGTTTTCAGGTAGGGAGTGGAAACATATCTAATTACATATACAGCAGAGGGGTGTGGCTGACAGAAAAAGAGGGAGAGGCCATTTACCTCTGCCAGAACTGCTGACAGTGGCTTTCCTAATTCATTTCAATGATGGCTTTAGATAAGGGGTGTTTTACAAAATAGAGCATGGAATGCACATCATCTATGTTTCTAAACAATATTCAAAGTAGCCTTTCTCAGAAAAAGATGTTATTCCTTTCATACTCCAAGTTGGAGTCTCCTCCAGCATGATTCAGCTTCAACAAGCTTGGAATCTTTGAAATTGAACTCGTGTGTCTCACACCAACAGAGGGGAACCGTTACCCCCTGTCACAGAATGATGGTATCTTCCTATCTTCCGCAGTCTCCAAAAAATTCCAAACTCCTATTCTGTACCTGGGCGCATTGTGGCTTCGTATGCGCATGCGCTCTGACTCTAAGCCTCTCAACTACCTGTACCGTGCTAGGATGAGGAGACTATGTGGAAATGACATTGCTCTCTGAATATATTTTCATTTCAGGCAGTACTGAACAGTATTACCTTTTTTTTTTTCTAGCCTAGATTAAAAAAAAAAAACATGATTAATGCCTTTATAAATCAAATTAAACATTTATTTCCTATTAAACGAGGGGTGTGGACCACCGTAAATTGGAACAATATTACAATTTATGGCATTATTAATGTAATCATTCATTTAAAAAAAAAATATGACGATGTTAATTCATGAAATACGCGAATAATCAGTGATTGAAATTGTGAATTTGATATACATCGTTTAATAATGAATCAAATATATTAACAGTAGTAACTTAAATTGCCCTAAATACATCTTTGCGCAAGGTGAAACATAGGCTACAAGAGATTAGCTAATATTAGTGATGCACTTTTTAATATTCAGTAGTCTAGAATATCCTTCTCATCCTCATTAATATGCTTAACGCACAGATTCAGAATGTCTCACCACGCAATGAACAACAAAGTAATCAAAAAAAATGTATTTTATTTTTTGTATGTTGATGAAAATCATTTGTTGAGCCTCAACATGTCATGCAGCGCTGTAGCAATGGCTAGACCCAGACAGATGATCGAGACCCAGACAGATGTTAAAACCCAACTCAAAAACGATTATTTATGTGATTCATGCATCTAGTGCTTTACATAAAAGTAGAGTCTACATTAAAGTCTAAGTCTAAATGCTTTAAATCAATGCTTGCCAACGGCACCGACAAAAAATGAAGTAGGCATGGCACCGGGTTCAACAAAGAGGGGCGCAGCGCTTACCTTTCACTATCAGCAGAGAAAAGACCGCTAGAAGCGTCCATGTCGAGAGCTTTTTCCCCATGTTAAAAGTCCGAAATGGCACCTAAATTACAGCAATATTAAATAATGGCAGTAGATGATGTATTTATGACTGTTTGCCCTTGGGGCCTAACGGAAATTTCAAGAGCCGTAGGTTCTCACTTAGATCGGAAAAGCCTGCGCGACAGTCTGCAGTGAGAATGAGCGAGCACAAGATTCACAGCCGAGTGTTAGATCACGTTACAACACCGGCTTTAGGGCGGTTCCTGAAGCTCAGCTACGCTTTTTACTTAGAGCACGCTGAAATACACTGTTTTAAAAATAGGCGAACCTACATATGTTACTTGTTTTAGCTACATATAAATACGTGAACATACTAATGAACTTTGTGACCAGCTGAATGCCTAAAACGCGCGATAAGAATGTTTGCAGTTGGTGAAGGACTGCTCGAAGAGATAAGATGACCTCTCGTGCAATTGGCTATTCACTTAGAATGACTGAATTAGGATAATTGTGCATCTCTGAATAATTAAATGTCTTGCACAATTGACTTCAGTTAATAATTTATGTTTGGTGGGCTAACACATGGATCTCTGGTTTATAGTTTTTATCTGTTTATGTGCACTCAGCAATTAGCTGCTAAGTAAAGTTTTACCATAAAGAAATTAATTGCACTTTTGAAAAACATTCAAAGCAACTTAGCTGTGAAGCGCCAGCAGTTAGTAAAAAACAGTATAAAATCCAAAACCACTACTTAAACAAATAAAACCCAGTTAAAACCCTACAGATTCATAGCCTACAGGTTTCACAGACAAGGCTTAAGCTAGTCCTAGACTAAAATGCATGTTTGAGCTGTTTTAACTGAAAAGAACTTGTACGGACAGATCTTAAAATATGCCAGTGCCATTGTTTTGTCTCAAGATGAACACCAGTAATGTTTTTTTCTAGTGTACGTTTATAAAAGATACTTAAATATCCTAATTGAACTAAGGCCTAATCCTGGTTTAGGCTAAGCCCTGTCTGTGAAACCAGGCCTCAAAATTTTGAAACAGTCAGAAAAACAGAAAGTGGCCTATAAGGCTTTTGCCAACCCAAGACGTTATCTGTAATAAAGTGCCACAGCGATGACAAAATTTTGTTGGTCAAAACCCAGAAACCCAAAAAGTTAGCATTTTAGCACTTCCGGTTCCATCATCACAAAGTAAGTGGGAGTGTTTTTGTTTTTTTGTATGTTTGTGGTTAAATTTCTGAAATAAGTTCTTTGGTTAACCGCCCTTAGATATTTTCATGTTTTATTCTATGATCTAAAATTCATTATACCCCTTGTGATTTTTTTCAACTTTTACTTGTCTTGAAAAAGGCAGTTGCTAACAAGTGTCTAAATGGGACTACTTGTCTGGGACACGAACCGTCATCACTTTGAACAGGTAAACTCATCTACTCACTAGTCCACTTTAACAGCCTCATTGTGTTAATAATCATGCTCTTGCTAACTATTAACTCAAAATTTCAGGGAAAATGTTTGTTAAATAAAGACTAAAAAAATTGTTGGAAGCTCAGTGATGATACTGAATTCATGCGACCGTGTGTAGTTCATTTATAGCCTACAGTATCTCACAGAAGTGAGTACACCCCTCACATTTTTGTAAATATTTTATTATATCTTTTCATGTGACAACACTGAAGAAATGACACTTTGCTACAATGTAAAGTAGTGAGTGTACAGCTTGTATAACAGTGTAAATTTGCTGTCCCCTCAAAATAACTCAACACACAGCTATTACACAGTCTAAACCGCTGGCCACAAAAGTGAGTACACCCCTAAGTGAAAATGTCCAAATTGGGCCCAATTAGCCATTTTCTCTCCCCAGTGTCATGTGACTTGTTAGCGTTACAAGGTCTCAGGTGTGAATGGGGAACAGGGGCCTTATTTATAAAATGTTGCGCAGAAACAGTCCTAAATTTGATCTTACGATCTTTTCTCAGATGTGCGCAGGGATGGGCAGTATTTATGATACATGTATTTCAAATACGTATTTCAAATACAAAATAGTATTTTGTAATTTGTATTTGATATGGTTGATGAAAATGGCTTCGTATTTTGTATCAAAATACTTTAGTGTTTTGTATTTTTAAAATACTTTGTAAGAAGTCTACATGATGACATCATAAAATTGAGGCCTTTGATTGGTGCCTACTCAGTAGTTTGCAGAGACTTGTTGAGATCAGGGCCCGTATGTATAAAACCTCTGAATCAGCCAATAGCGAGCCTGCAAGGGTGAAGTCACAGCAGCATGACACCAATCATTTAATGTTATTATAAAAAAATAATAATTGAAAAAGACACTGAAACGTTTTAATATTTTAATTTATTTTTAAAAATAGCTTTGCACTGTGCAAAATTATCACAAATTAGTATTGACGGTGTGGAATCTTTCTATTGATATATGTCTCCTCATTTACAGTTAGAGCAATGATGTGAACATGAGTTCCATCAATGGCTCCAACAACTCCAGGGAAGCCCACTATCAACATAAAAGTGGCTTGCTTTTGCCGCATGGTTTGATGGTCAGTTGGAAAGTCAATGAACTGCCATAGAATAGTGGCCTAATGTGATGTCCAGCCATATGAAAATTGACATCCTCAACCTTAATTCAAATATTTTTTAAAAATGTGTTAAAAGATGTAAGCATATCATGTAGCTGTGCTTGGAGTCAATTGTTTCATGTGTGATAATGAAATGAAATTTCAAATTATTTTTGGACAGGCTGTCATGCAAAGTAATTATGAACACATGTAAAAAAAACAAAAAAAACAAGAGAGAACCAATGAAAAATTAAAACTGATTATGTTGTTCTCAATGTCATATTTTATAACATTTAAATAATATAAACATAAAAATACAAATATTTTCATATTTTGATGGTTTAAGCAAAATTGTAGGGTCATTTAAAAAAAAAAAAAAAAAAAACTTAACACACCAAACATAGTGGCCAAAATTGATGTGCAAAGTTTACACAATACTAAAGAGCTCAAAAGAATATCACTGCAATGAAGGTTTATGACTGGGCAAGCGCTTTAAAACCTCGTTTATATTAGAAAAGCTTTCCAGCGCTGGGGAGAGCTAAGCAGGAAGGCCTGAAAACAGATGAGGAGGCTGCTTTGATTCCTTCTCATGTAATTAACACTAGGTTTTGATTGTCTGGAGCTTCTGTTCTGTTGGCGATTAACAACAAACTCTTGTTTGTATTTACTCTAGTGTACTGTACGTAAATTTTTTGTGCTTCCTTGTCGTTCGTTCATCATCTGCGCTTTATTTTCGTGTAGTATTTCGTTGCGCGTCAGCTGTGATAAACAGACATCCACTCTTGTATTGCGTGTGCAACAGCGGCCAAATAGTGAGAGTTGTGCAGTTAAACTACTGCACATTGACGCCCACTAGAGCATGAGGTGTTTAGCGTCATTGTTAGTGCACTCACCTCGCATGCCAGCAGCATTTGGGCCGGGGTTCAAGACCGACTCGGAGCAGGGCGATTAGTATTGGAGTGTGTGTTTTGGAGGCGGCGCAATGAAGAGAGGGGTGTGTTTGTTTGGGTTGATTTCAAATATCAACAGTGTTCAACAACGAATTTGAGAAATCGCATACAGCACCTTTAAATGTATTAAAATGCAGTAAACATATTAATTATTGTTTAAGTAATATTTATTACTTTTATTACATTTATTTAAAGTTATTACATTTCTTGTTAGGTCAGTTACAAAAAGAATTGACAATCAAGTTTATATCATAACTCCAATACATCATATCTTCATTGGAAAGTGTGTGTCTCCTCTTCTTTGCTGCCATCTTGTTACTCTTAACTAGGTTAAGAGACCTCTCCAGCTCTCTTAAATAATTTAGCTAAGACCTAGTCTTGACACTTAGGAACCTTTATGAATCATACTTATTCTTAAGTCTAAGAATAAGAGTAAAATTACATCATTCTTAGAATTTTGGCACACTTAAGACTAAAATTTTACTCTGAGCGGCTTTATACATACGGGCCCAGAACAGAAAATTGATCCAGAAGGTGGTCAAGGTAAGAAACATGCAGGCTGCCAGCTTTCCATCAATTTTTTGCATAAATTGCTATTGGTGTTCGTTCTGGTAGCCTATGCTAAATAGTTTACCAATTTACATAATGTTCTTGAAAACAATTATACCGAGCAGCAGCCCCCTATCTTTATGATTAACAATTAAATGATTAATTAGTTAGAAAAAAGTTGCTATGAATACAGGTGCCATCAGTTGTCTTCTTATAAATGACTTGTTTGTCATTGAGTCAGTGTTGCTGATGCAAAGTAGGCCCTTCGTTACCAAACACCAAGTACCTAAATTAGGAAACTGTTGGTTACTTTAAAACTAACCTTCATCTGGTAGATCACAGGGATATGTTAATATTGGATCTGTTAAAGCCACAATATGTACATTTTCGCCCTAGAGGTCGCTTATTCAAAACAAAGGAATAGCTTGATGACGCCTTGATTTCACGGAATCATGGGAGGTGTTGTCTTCAAGTCTACAGTCGATGGAAAAGAATCTGGACGAGACTCAGGCAGAAATCATGTTCATGGATGAGATTATTAACTTTACTGTAGTATGAAGCAGAGCAGTGGGACTTTTATTATGCCACAGTCGCTGCTTCCGCTTCTCCCGATCAAGCATATGTGGGGTAAAGCAGGGCTGATTATCATATTAGATACATTTGTGTGTTGAAAGTTGTTATAAGGCTACTCCATGCGTTCGCTCGGCGGCTGTTGCACACTGCAGTAAGTTAGATTGATATTAGTCATGGTAAAACATGGTACTCGCTGTAAATCAAGAAAACAAGATTCAAACAAAAAGACTTAATGTGTTGAGCCATATAACATGAGTAGTTTTCTGTTAACGAATGTATCCAAACAGTTGCTCGTCTGTCTAATAAAACACATAATATACTAAAGTGTCTTTGATGTTTCCATGGTTTTGACAAAATAAAACCGGAAATCAATGATGTGATAGGCAACACACGAACACGGTCTGTGTCCTGGTTAAAATTGCTTATTTCTCTGGATTTAAACAATTTTGGAAAAAAAATTTGGGATAATGTAAGCACACAAGTCAACAAAATATATTAACATTGTTCTAGTGGTTTTTGGATATTTTAATCCAAAAATCCTACTGTACATATTGTACCATTAACTGGTTGCATATGTCAGATTTATTGCATGACTTGGGCAGAGAAAAGCTGTTGCTATCAAACATTGTTTACTTAATCAACTGAGTCAGTGTAATGGTGAAGGGATGATCAAATAGGCCAACTGATGGAAGGTTTGTGAAGAAATTTCATGCTCCCTTGTAAAAGTATTTTGTAGTATTTTTAAAATACAAAAATACAGTAGTTTATTTTGATACATGGTGTGGCTGCTGTATTTTGTAGTTTATTTTGATACACTTAAAATTAAGGTATTTGGTATTTTATTTTAAAATACATTTTGATGTATTTTTGCCCAACCCTGGATGTGCGTACGTGTGATTCATAGAATGAACGTACACACAGAAAACGAGCGTACGCCTCTTTCAGATGTGAAATCTGTAAATCGCAAATTCTTGAACTTGCGCGCAGCTGAATGGTTTCAGTTCTCCGCGTTGTAAACAACACCTAATTAATGTAATTTACATATAAAAGATCACCAGTCATCTTCCAAATCCTTTAATTTAGAATGGCGAGCTGGAAGAATAGCTTAGATTTCCAAAAACCTGCAGCAATCTGACAGGAAAGGTGCGTACGTCTGCTCAGACCCTGACGTGGTTCTAAGCACTTTTCCACGTCAAAGACCATTTTTATAAATATGAAGGTTGACATGGATTTAAGCGTACGTACACTCTAAGATCAAATCTGTGCGTACGCACGCTTTATAAATGAAGCCCCAAGTGTGTTAAATTTGGTGTTATCGCTCTCACTCTCTCATACTGGTCACTGGAAGTTCAAAATGGCACCTCATGGCAAAGAACTCTCCGAGGATCTGAAAAAAATAATTGTTGCTCTACATAAAGATGGCGTAGGCTATAAGAAGATTGCCAAGACCCTGAAACTGAGCTGCAGCACGGTGGCCAAGACCATACAGCGGTTTAACAGGACAGGTTCCACTCAGAACAGGCCTCGCCATGGTCGACCAAAGAAGTTGAGTGCACGTGCTCAGCGTCATATCCAGAGGTTGTATTTGGGAAATAGACGTATGAGTGCTGCCAGCATTGCTGCAGAGGTTGAAGGGGTTGGGGGTCAGCCTGTCAGTGCTCAGACAATACGTCGCACACTGCATCAAATCGGTCTGCATGGTTGTCGTCCCAGAAGGAAGCCTCTTCTAAAGATGATGCACAAGAAAGCCTGCAAACAGTTTGCTGAAGACAAGCAGACTAAGGACACAGACTAAGGCAGTGCTGGAAAATAATGGTGGCCACACAAAATATTGACACTTTGGGCCCAATTTGGACATTTTCACTTAGGGGTGTACTCACTTTTGTGGCCAGCGGTTTAGACATTAATGGCTGTGTGTTGAGTTATTTTGAGGGGACAGCAAATTTACACTGTTATACAAGCTGTACACTCACTACTTTACATTGTAGCAAAGTGTCATTTCTTCAGTGTTGTCACATGAAAAGATATAATAAAATATTTACAAAAATGTGAGGGGTGTACTCACTTCTGTGAGATACTGTTTGTTTAGCTTTTTACTCGAATTGTATTTAGACTTTCAAAATTCACAAGTTGTGTTCATTTTTGAAAATGATCATGATGAATAAAACATGTAACTCAATCTTTCTTCCAATCTCACTTCCAATACATCTTTACTGACAGACTTGACAGTTGTGATGTGCACTCTGATGTGACAAATTTAGCATAAGCACCCCCATACACTGACATTCTGCAAGTCTTCCAAAACAGGAAGCATATGAGCTGTAATTTATCTGCAAGTTTTGCATTGCTCGTAAGATTAAAAAAAAAACAACAAAAAAACAACATGTTTGACAAAAGAGATTTTTATTTATGTTTCTTGACTTTCATTGGACATTTAAAAAATGTAGAAAATAAGCTGATGAAGTTGGGCAAGTGAGTGGCAGTCCATATGAGACAAGTCAAAAGATCAGTTTTATGTCCTGATGTACAGCACTGTGTCAAAAGTCTTAGGCACATTAGTATTTTCACACACACACACACACACACACACAAAATGGTTTAAGCCAGTTATTTATATCTTTTGCTACAGTGTGTCAGTAGGAAATATCAGTTTACATTTCCAAACATTCCATTAGCCATTAATTGTAAAAATCCAGTGAGATTTGAGTCTGACAATAGCTGGTAAGCTCCATACGGGGATCAGGGGCCGTATTCACAAAACATTTTATCTTACCACTAAGAGTTCTCCTAAATGGCAGTAAAAGTTCTTAGCTAAGAGTTTTCTCTTAAAACCTATTCACAAAGCTACTGAGACCAACTTTTACTAAGGAATAGAGAGAAGTCTTAAGCTAAGAGTAAGGGCGGGGTTGACCTCGTTGCTATGGACTATGCCCACAGTGATTGGCTGATGGAGAGGAGTCTTTGCCAGCGATTTAATCATAGAAATATTGTAGAATGAGGTATCATGTTGCCATATACAAATAAAGGTTTTAAAATAAAAATGTTGCCATATTCAAATAAAGATTTTAAAATAAAAATATTGCCATATTCAATTAAAGATTTTAAAATGTAGGCTAAGTGTCACTAATTAAACTAGTATATGTTCAGCTAATTGTTCACCTCTTACATGTTTGCATCTCGAAAGATTGCAGAATTCAATTGATAAATTATGTTTTATAAACAAAGTTTTGGAGGAGCACATTCAAACGGTCTATCTAATCAGCTTGAGTGGAGGTATATATACACAGACGAGAGCCAACTCGCATAGTTACCTCGACAGTTTTCTACATCCCTCCGCCACCCCGCTCCTCACTCTCGGCTGGCTGGGGATACGAGGAGAACTCTGGATTTGGGCAAAATTCCAAGCTCAGAGCCCTCGATCCCTTTGGACAGCATGCCAAATAAGCTTATTATATATATATATATATATATATATATATATTTTTTTTTTAACTCGTTTTCATTTGTAAGTATGAACTAGTGAAAACAACTGCCACAGGTAATCAGGTATTATTATTTATTAATTTATTTATTAAAGATTTATTTTTGGCATTTTATCATAGATTCAAATCTATAAATCAAAATATGTATTGCATTTATGAAGAAAAGGCTCAGCACCCAAGGCTCTATCGCTATTGCCTCAATGGTGTACAGTGTCTTTGGGTAAATTGCTAAGGCGGATTGGCACCATCAATCATTTTAGGACTGTTTTTGATTTTGTCTTAGTGACTTAGGACTCCTCTTGACTACTCCTAGCGTTTCACAGATTTAGGAGCTAGTTTTAGTGCTAAAATGCTTTGTGAAATACTCTTAGAGCAAAAATTTAGAAGTTCTAAAATTAGGACTGACACGCCCATTATTTTTAAGAGTTTCTCCTAAATCAGCAAGTTAGGAGCTACTTTTAGCCTTAATATGTTTTGTAAATACAGCCACTGATCTCATAATCATTGAGACCATCTGTGATTACTTGAAGAAACAGAAAAAAAAATGATACAGACTAAATCAAGAAGAACTGCGGCAACATCTCCAAGATGCATGAAGAAACCTACCTACACCTGAAAAACTATGCGCAAGTGTACCTAGGACAAAAGCTGTTTTAAATGCAAAGGGTGGTCACACCAAATATTGATTTGATTAAGTTAATAGCAATTAATTGATAAATAAAATCTATTTGTGACATTTTTTGAAAGCATCTTTTACACAAGTGCCTATAGTACTGTAGCTTTGCAGGTAGGTTTCTTCAAGCATCTTGGAGACATTGCCACAGTTCTTCTGGATTTAGTGTGTCTCAGTTTTTTCTGTTCTCCATGTTGAGTATACCGGCTGTTGACTCCTTGCACATACAAAAATTTCACTGTATTATTACAATTAATGGCAAAAGGAATGTTTGGAAATGTAAACCGATATTTCCTACTGACACGCTACAGCAAAAGATATAAAAAAAAGCATTTTTAGGGGGGTGAAAAAAATACTAACGTGCCTAAGACTTTTGCAAAGTACTGTATATGAATGGAACACCAAATTTGGTTGGTCTTGGTCTTCAAGTCAAGTCACCCCTGCAGAAAACAGTGATGTCATCATCCAGCTAAGTTGAGTTCTCATCCAATAGTGTCAGTGCAGTAAAATCAGTGACATTGCTTAATATTAAGTGTCCCCAACTGAGCAATCCAGAGGCAACAGTGGCAGGGAACCCAAAATTGAGGAAAAAAACAACAACTTTGGGACAAACCAGGCTCAGTCAGGGGGGCCAGTTCTCCTCTGGCCAACGAACAAACACGGTGTGATTTACACCGAATACATTTATTAGTAATGTAGTATAATATAAAACAAAATGCAATTAATACAGTTTGCTACAGCCTTTAAAATACAGCAAATAAAGTACACATGGACCCTGCATGGTATATCATAACCTTTCTCCCTGGTGCATCCACAAATGCTTTGCTCTTGCAGGCTGCCTTATGTAGTGGTAAATATGATTTCAGGCACCCCCCCCCAAGTATCTCACACTGAACACTTTAAATGCACACGAAATATTAAAACCATCTATACCTGTCAGGGGCCTCCAGCTAAGAAGCCTGCAGTGTCCCGACATTTGCCACTGCAGATGTAAAATTGATAGGCTATAGAACAGTGCTTGAATGTGTGAAATAAACAAAGATGTGAGAAATATTTGTTTTTGGTCCCTAATGGCACTCGAACACCTAATTTCAGCCTTGTTTTGTACTACTTGAAGTACATGGTTGTCTCTTTTGCAATGTATTATGGACATGATGTGTTTATTTTCATAACTGCGACTCTTTTTGAGAGGCTGATGTAATGATTAATGATGTAATTATTAAGTAATTTATTGTTAGTTTTACATTATAATTGTGCAAGGCCTTTTGGTCCAGACTATAATCCATTCTTTGAAGTAATATGATGATATCCGGGTGGAAACCAGCATTACTAGGCCTACAGTAGATTTTAAAGCATAGATGTACTAAAACAAAATATAAGAGCGAAAAAAGGAAAGCACAAGAATGGCAAGCTAATGTTTATCCTTTTGCAGGTTTACTAAGCATGCTGACAAAGTGTGTGTCATATATAAGCACTAACCTTAACATGAAAATGGAGAAACTGAAGCAGAGCTCTTCTATGTAAGTTCTCCAGGCAGCATCCTCAAAAGTAAGAGGCTGGGCATACGAAAACCCACGACAGGACCAATCTGGAAGAAGAGTCGCTAGATGTGCATGTAGCGCGGCCCAATGGCGAGGAATGGAGGTTGTTTTGAATCGGCGAGACTGCCTAGCCAATCAGGCCGGTCTCGTGTTGAGCTAGCGCGAGGCTGAGCGCATGGGGTTTAAAGAGGAGAGAGAAGGGAAGACAGTGGCGAGATTTCAATCAACTCAACAACACAGGTACGGAAACCGTCTAATATTTAACACAACTTATTTAATTCATATGTAGCTTAAATATTTCAATTTATACACATTTATAAATTTTTAAAATGTGAAACTAACATTTATTCCCATAAAGCAGAAGAAATGTGATTTTTTTTTTTTTTTTATAAATCCGTTCATATGTGAAGGTCAGGAAGGAGTTATGTATATTTGCGGCTTGTTTGCCAATTGCGTTTTGTCTTTCTGAGGTATTGCCAATTTCTAAAAAAAAACATAGAAATGTGTGGAAATAAAATAAAAATGTTTTTTTTTTTGTATAGAGGTCAAACGTAATTTTTCAGATTTACTGTTATCATGTTTTCTTTTCTTTTAACGGTATGATTAAAAGTTGATTTTTTTTTTCCCGGACTGTATTCTTCACGCGCATCGCTGCTGAATATGGCTCGCTATGTCCTGTCTATGAGCCACCCTGCCTTCTTCTATACAGTCCGATTTCGATGACATCTCCACGTAATGTAATATTTTGTCCGCGAGACCCTTCGCTTATGCAATTATTCTTTGCTCTCTATCATATTGTGTGAAATATGCATCTGTATACGCGCTGGAAACATGTTATTGCATTTTTCCTTTCCCAACATAAACAAGCGCGCCTGCCGTGTATTAAAATGGCTGGCGATTGAGACCATTGACGAGCAGCTATTCCTTCACGAAGCAAGGACGGGACAATTTCAGACAGAAAACATCCATTTTAGGTTCAATTTGCCCATTCCTTTCGCTTTCGCTCCCAAATGTCTATCTCTAACTCTCTGTATTAAAATAAAGACAGTGCATAGCGATTTATCATCTTTTCCAGCTTGACAGTCGCGCTGGATATATTCGCATAGGCAATGGCTGGCTGTGCTCTTTGTTAAGGCAGCACTGCGCCAAGCGACAGCTAGGGCTCAACTTAGAAAAACAGTTAAATACACTAAAATACGACCTGACAGCCTTCTACAGTCATTTGAAACTAAAAGTACAACATTTGTTTTAGTTGATAAATATGTTTTTCTTTTCATTAAAGCCTTTGTATCGCTAGAATCGTCTTTTAAACCCGAGGGGGTGTGTATTGCTTTGTTGCACGGTGAACCCATCTGTTTGCTCGCTCCGCAAAGAAGCCATTTTAATGAATGAAGAACAGCAGCGCAAGGCAGGGCTTATACCAGTCACTATATATACCAGCCTCTATATGCTTGTAAACAGGCTGTAATGCAGTTTAAACCAAGAACAGTAATTGGTTTCAAAATAAAATATTAATAAGGCATACAAGATTTACTAAAATAAACAGCACTTTCTGTCATGAAAATACATTTATGTCAAGGATGTTGAATAATTTTAGCCGATGGCCTTTCTGTTTTTAGTAGCCAATTTTTACAGGCTACCACCACGTCACATGAGCGCCCAAGTGTGCTGATATATAACCTAGACTGTGTATGAAGTTAATTCATGTCTGTGCAATAGAGTAGTCCAAACTTTTGCTAGTAATAACAACAATCAATAAAATTAGTACTGTAATCGTATTGTTAAATAATAACAAAAATTCTATTGCTAATTATTATTGCACAGTCACAAAGAATATGGTGGTGGCGCATTATATTTTCCAAAAACGGGCAGTGAACACCAATCAGTCTCATTAAAAATCAGTTCACATCCCCCATGAAAGAAGGACGGGTCTGGAATTCCCTTTGTGTATCATCTTAGTTTAATAAGCCCTGCACCCCACTGCTTTTAGAAATGTTGTACCATCTAAAATACAAAAGCACAATGAGTGGGGCTGAGTCATTTTGACAAGTTTTTAATAGCCACACCTGGCAGAAAAGGTTCTTTTTTTCTGTTGTTTTAATATTCTTTATTCTTATTATTTTAGATAAAAAAAATAATAATAATACAGCACAAGAGAAGACTTTAGTGGACTTAAGCCCCTCTCACTCTAACGAAAATGGCAAAAGGGGACCCCAGGAAGCCCAAGGGCAAGATGTCTGCCTATGCCTACTTCGTTCAGACATGCCGAGAGGAGCACAAGAAGAAAAGCCCTGAGATTCCGGTCAGCTTTTCAGAATTCTCCAAAAGATGCTCTGGAAGATGGAAGGTTAGATTTGCAATGAAATCTTCTAATGTTATTTGACTCAAATGATTTAAATAAAGCAATGCAGAGGTACTTTCATATTCTCAATGGAAAATTATCTTGATTTGTTGCACAGGCGATGTCCGATAAAGAGAAATCCAGATTCGACGACATGGCCAAACAGGATAAGGTGCGTTATGATCAGGAGATGATGCATTACATGCCTGGAAAGAGAGGCAAAAAGAAGGATCCCAACGCACCCAAGAGACCACCGTGAGTAGACATACCACACGCTGAATTACCTCATTATTTAGAAAATTGCCTATATGCATTTATTATGAAGGGTATTTTGTTGATTTGATGCTGTATAAGGCAGATAGGGTTTCAATTGCTATCCTGCCAAATATATTCTAATATTCTGGTGTTTTAATTATTGCGTAGGGGTTTAAAATAATAGATTGCTAGATTATTATTATTATAATATTATAAACATTTTTATTTCATTTACCATATAAAAAAAGTGTTATCATTGCTCATGAATCATTATCTTACCATTTTTGATGAATCATTATATTTTGCCACCTTTTATGATCAACAGCTCTGGATTTTTCTTATTCTGCTCGGATCATCGTCCACAAATCAAGGCTCAGTATCCCAGCCTGGGTATCGGAGACGTGGCCAAAAAACTGGGCGAACAGTGGAACAGCCTCACAGATTCCAACAAACAACCCTACCTGATAAAGGCCAACAAGCTGAAGGACAAGTATCAAAAGGCATGTCTCCAACTAGATGCTTTAATAGTTTTCCACCATGCAACATATCACAGTTACAGTGTTTTACAATTTAACAATATTTATTTTTTGTGCAGGATGTTGCGGACTACAAGACGAAGGGCAAGGTTGGGAGTGTGTCCGTGCCCGTGCCCATGGGAATGATGGCGAATTGTATGGCTCCAAAACCCATGATGAAGAGCAATATGGATGATGAAGATGATGATGAGGAGGAGGAAGACGAGGAAGAGGATGATGATGAATACGATGATGATGAATAGACTGTCATTTTTGTGTGTTTGATTATATTAACCACCCCCCCTCCCCTCCCATTTAAAGTACAGTAGATACGGAATACACTGGTGGTCTTTCATAGCCAGATGTTGTTTTAATAGAGGTGGATTTTTTTTGTACTGTTGGCGAGAGACTAAGGGGGCGTTTACACGACACCATTTTAACTAAAAACGGAAAACATTTTATGCATTTTGGCTGTTCATTTTCACGACAGTGCCGTTTCAAAACTTTTGAAAACGGGAATCAAAGTGCAAGTTTTTGAAAACGATTCCATTACAGTCTACAAAAACGCAAATTTGTGAAAACGGTGATGCCGTACGTGTTCAGTCTATAGGTGCGTAGTCTTTCTTTAGAAAGTGATATCGCCAACTACTGGCCTGGCATGCATAATACAACATTTTTAGTCGCAGATCTGTGTGAACAGGGATTGTTTTGACAACGTCGCCTATACGCGAAAAACGCAAAGGAAAAACTTTTTTGTGTTTAGTACAACCGTTGTCGTGTAAACACCCTAACTACCACAGTTTCTTACCTCTAGCTTTTTGTGTGTGTGTGTGTGAGTGCATGTGCACATGTCAAGCTCTCACTTCATCATGATAGCCCAGTGTCTTCCTAGCCCATGTTTGTATCCTTTTACCAATTGTATAACAAAAGGCCTTTAAACAAGTAATACCCTTTCTGTATATGTAAATCCCTGACCTATATTTTTCTTTTTGTTTAAGAGGTTCCTGAGTGTGTAGCTCTGTATATGGTTGACACTGAGTAGATATTGTTTATGATTGTAATATGTT
Organism: Ctenopharyngodon idella; assembly: GCF_019924925.1. NCBI lineage: Eukaryota > Metazoa > Chordata > Actinopteri > Cypriniformes > Xenocyprididae > Ctenopharyngodon > Ctenopharyngodon idella. The sequence goes on from NC_067226.1 coordinate 3,366,230, forward strand.
GCATGTGGAAAGGTGTCACAGTTTCGTACTGTGCACCGATATCAGACATTTCATGCTGAGCCCATCATTAGCTTCCTCTTCCTTGTCCAGTTTAGGAAAAAAATCAGTGCAAAAGAGCAGTTGCCACCAGCACGTCAGTTAGTCCTGTTGCAGGGGTGTGTGCTATATGTTGTTTACTATACTATATAAGATATTAGCACATACAAGATCAGTGTAGGAAAGATATTTATATTATCTTTCCTATATATTAACTGTTGTGTGATCTAGGAATGCACCAATGTAGAGATACTGATTTGTGTAAAATGTGGTCAAAATGTTGCAATATGAAGCAGACAAGAACTATTAACACTATTGAAATATGACATAAAAAAGATTAATGTTAGCATTAGGGGGAAAAAAACAACCCTGATAGTATTGAAACATAAAACATATTGGCCAATATTGATATGGTCACAGTATGGTGCATCCCTAGTTTGATCCTTATTTTTGTTGAATATAAAGTAAGAAACAATGCTGATGATAAATCTGTACTTATCTGTATCTATGATTTTCATTTTATATGTTTGAGGTTTGCAATTAAATTGAAACATTTTTAATTGTGTTTTGTATGTCTGTGTTTAGACCAAGAACACGAGATAGAAACCATCATAAATGGGCCTTAATGATTGTGGATAACTAAACAATGACTAGAATATTGTATATGAAATATTTATTTAAAAATGGGCGTAGGAATGATTTGGGACACTGTAAGCCATGGATCCTTAAAAGTATCTAAAGGTTGAAAGTTATGATGATTGCCCCTGACACCCAGTGATACTGAAATCTCAGCGCATAGAGTACAAGTTTTGAACAAAAGTGCTTGAAGCTTATATAGATTTCCTTATTCCAAATAAGGAATAGTTTTAAATGAATTAAAAATGCAAATAATGGCCTCAGGTGCAATATGTATAAGCGGTCATCATGATTTTGCCAAGTAAGACATGTTCCTGGATCAACATCTTTGTTGATCCTGGAACAACATTCCAATCAACCAATCAGATTTCAGGGACAAGTTTACCGTTTAATGTCAAGTTTAGGCTTGCAACCAGGGTTAGGTGCTTCTGCATCAGTATTATTCACCTATCTTTCCCCTCTGATTTTAGGGATAAGTTATGGGTAGGATTAGGTTTAGGAGTAGGAATAGGGTTAAGAATAAATTTTCAGACTGGAATGTTGTTCCAGGATCAACAAAATAGGTTGATCCAGGAACATGTCTTACTTGGCAAAATCACGGTGACCCTTAAATGATCAAAGGTTAGACAACAAATCCCTGATTTTTTGGCACAAACTAAAATGTCCCGATTCATATGTGTTATTCACCTATAAGTCGCTAGATGGCGCAAGGCTCTATTTTATTATACAAGTTTGAGTTCATGGATGCGTTACATAATGCCATCATGGGATTTTTTGATAATGACATTAGTGACATACTGAAATTAGATGGCAGTCATAAATGAACTCTATATTAGTTTGTCTTGGAGAAAATTAACTATTAGTTCCCAAGTGAAGTTTATAAGTCCTTCTTAGTCTGTTGCTCTCCTGTTTAATGTCATTCGTCTCATCATTTTGACATTTTAATGCTATCCGTTCATAACATTTCTATGATTGACATTTAGATGAAAAAGCAGAATCCTTCCAAATCCTGTCAATTATATTGCAAACATTTTTTCGCACTTTCTCCAAAAGACGCGGAACAGACTCCTGGATACGCCATATAATACACGTAAAATATGTAAATGTCTTAGTTTTTCCTTATACTGTACTAAGCATCACACGTTCGTTCTAAACGACATTTCTGATTGGTAGTCCCTAGGGCAAAGAGGGAGGACTTCGTGACCCGAAGGATGACGTTAGGCATTTCTCAGCATTTGATTGGCTACTCACGGTGCCTATCAAACTCTGAGGCCAAAGCCCAGTCGCTGCTTGGTGTCTGAAGCGGCAGCGAGAGGCTTCCGTCTCTGGGCTGCGGAAACTACCCTGCGAAAGCCAGCGAGAGTTGCAGTGATTGAGGAAAGGAGGGACGCTTTATTCGAAGTCTCGGCTGAGTTAAATACCTATTATAAAGCATCTTCTCCTTACTGAAGGAAAAGGCCTGCGGAGATGGGCGACAAGGCGGGGACCAGGTAAGAGGCAGTATTCCGCGCAGGTTCAATTGCTGCTCTGACTTCTTATTTTGAAGTCACGATATCATATTCTCACAGCCCATCCTATGATGAACAGTCTCACCAAACCTCAGAGGCTGGAGGGATGTCGCGGGAATCCTATTAGTCTATTTGAGTGAGGTACTCGTTAGATCTGTGTAGCCTACAGGATATGCATCGGCACTCGAAGCAAGCGCTCTTAAAACATGATCACTGGACATCTTATGTACTTCACCCAGGGTGGGGTGACTGACCAGCACGCTACACCGTAAATCTACAGCCCTGCTCTGTTCTTGTACACCCTAGAAAAGAAATTGCAACTGAAATCTCGAAGTTATGCGTGGGAGTGCGGCATGTAGTTGCTCTAACAGCTCTTGTTATCTGCCGCTATCTGATGTTATCTTGTTGTTTGAGGACTCAAGTTCGGACTGATATTTTTTGCAGCGCTCGCTGCGGCTTGTCATTGTTATTCGCTTCAATAACAAGCACTTACTACGACAGGTTATTGTAATGCTGCATGCATGTAAACGAGCACTGTTCATTATTTTCCCCTCTACTGTCCGAAACTGAAAAGTCTGTCGCACCCATTGCGAGAAATTCCTGCTCATCACTACACGCTCACTTCCTCAACTTTCAGAAAAGGCCTCGACGTTTCCTGTAGCAGCAAACAGTGTGTTTTAATGTGACTAATATCTCATTTTAACACCTCTCTCTCTGTCTGTGTGTGCAGAATAGGCCCTATAGGCGCAGTGTAGATGGATAGTCGAGTCGTGGGCGACCATGTACGTGCGCTGAGTTTGATGAGTAACCCAGCAATCCTCTCAGTTGTGCCTTCAGTTCTGCTTACATGTCACGGCTCACACCATCAGGAGGAGAGGAAACCCACGGCCTTTCTGCCTCCCGTGTATCTATAGGCTACATTTTAGGGCACAATCTTGCGACCCCCCTGTAAATCATATGAAATTGTCAAAATCAAATTTTTAGACGTGGAACGGTTTGTTGAAGATTTATACAAAAGTTTGCATATTTTGTATCTCGCATGGCCTGCTATATTATAGGGGAATATGGAGCTCACACACACTTCAGTCACTTCAGTTTTACTCAGAGGTCCAAACTGAACAAAAATATGCAATTTGGTGCAGATGTTGTTATGTATATGGCCAAAAAGTAAGCTTGTAATGTAAATCATTTAGATTTTTATTACAGAATAACAGGATACTTGCATAAAATGCCTATAAATATTAGTTGTCACTCAATAGCTTTCAGTATTGTCTTAGTAAGATGATATATAAATGCTTAGTTTTATGACCAAAGCTCTGTTAGTTAGTTTTATTGTGGGGGCAAAACGCATAATGCGACCCACTACATCGATGACTGAGAGATAAATGTCGATGACATTCCTCAAAAGCCTGATGTATCATATTTGATACTCGCATTTTAACATGATTTTTCTTACTTTTCCTACTTTTTACGTACACCTAAATTGCTTCAATCCAACTGTTAATCTTAAAATATTAATAACAAAAGTTATTCTTGCATTTACTTACTATAAAAACCAGAGGGCAGAAGGGATATACATTAGTAGATTGTTTTGATTGCTTTAGAGAACTTAGAAATTAATGTATCAAATATGATACCGCAGGGTTTAACCTCACGTTGTACCAAACCTGCATGGCTTTCTTTCTTCGGAACACAAAGGGTGTTTCAATTTGGTCACCGTTCACTTTCATTGTATGGAGGAAAGATGTGTGTGAATGGTGAAATATTTACATTTTTGGATGAACTATACTGTTAACCTCTATATTTCACTTCGCAAGGTTTGGTTTTGCCACTGAAATGCGAACGTTTGCTTTGAAAAAAGGAGAGCAGTGATTGTTGCATAGTTATTGTATTGTAATAAGATTAAATAGCATGACTTTTTTGTGTGTGGGGAGCAGTTGTTCATCAGCCCACTATAGAGCAAGCCATGCACAGCAAACTTTGCGCATATTGATTGACACACATTCATAGCGCTGCAAAGCTGTGAAAGAGGTGTTTTATGTAGGCGTCATCGGCCCTTCTGTGCTTTCAAATTAGCCTTGGGAAATTAAAGCTCGCTATCTCTACATAAATGTTGTATTTATTATAAAATCTATTTATAAACATATTTGGTCACCTAAGACCTCATAGATCTAAATAGTTTAGCCCTGCCTGTTTCTGCTTGGTAGATTCTGATTCAGCCTCTCTTGTGGTTGACTCACTGGAGTTGTTGTGGAGGCTGTCTGGTGTGGGGGTGTAGGTGGATTTTGCAGGCACAGTGGTGTGTGGTGGTCTTATGAAATCCCCTCTATGTGTGTTATGGGTTTTTTTTTTTTCATGTTTGATAATTACACATTTTCCAGGTTAATAAAACAGGATTTATCAACAAGAGGCCAATACTGTGATATGTTTTTCTTTTTACATTTATATGTTTTTTTTTTTTCCCTAAAACCAAGCCGCATCAAAGTTTATTTATACAGTAATTGATCTCTTATTTGTTTAGTCTTATTTTTGTACTTCAATTATTTTGTCTGCCAGATTTTTCCAGGTGGCAAAACTACTTTGGGTTACACTTTATTTTACTTTATTAAAGTGCCCTTGTTTCATTGTAATTATACATTTTCAGTAGGGATGTGCGCCATGATTAATTTCATTAACGTTTAAACGGAAATTATGCAACCGACTAGTCAACTAGTCTAACCACCCCCCCGGAGACAGACTGTATGCAATCAATTTGAAATAGACTACTTAATCTATGAACAGTCAAATACCATACTGAATGCGCTAAAAATAGGTCAGATACATGCGATGTGCTTGCCTTGCTTTATGATCATTGTATATTAGCCATTATAGACATTTATTCAAATCAACTAAATCAATAGGCAGCGCAGGTCCAATAAGTTAAATGGTTAGTTCACCCAAAAATGAAAATTCTGTCATTAATTACTCACCCTCATGTCGTTCCACATCCATAAGACCTTCGTTCATCTTCGGAACAAAAATTAAGATATTTTTAATACCTTTCAAGGCCCAGAAAGGTACTAAAGACATTGTTAAAATAGTCCACGTGACTGCAGTGGTTCAACCTTAATGTTATAAAGCGACAAGAATACTTTTTGTGAACAAAAACAAAATAAAAATGACTAATTTAGTTAAAAATAACTAAGCTTAAAAATAAGTTTAAGTGTAAGAAAATGTGGCTTAATATCAATGCAGGTAAGAGTAAATAACACAACTGTATTAAAATGAGCAACATTTAGGAAGCAAGCAATGGACGACATGGGAAGAAGAATGAAATGCAGGTGGAGATAGAGGAAGGATTCAAGCAGGAAATAGCGGGAAGACTGTTTGCCTAATTTGAAACTTGTACAGCTGTTTTTAATACATCCAAGCTAAACTTTATTAGCTTGTTTATGTTTACGATTGCTCTACAGTCCATTCTCAAGGGGTAGCGGACAAGAGTTGTGAGTGAAAAGAGCCATGACTTATTCAAGGGAGCTTATCAAGCATTGTGAGGTCACTTCGAGTTTTGTAATCACAGGAATCACTTTGGTAAGACCAGGAGCCTCATTTATAAAATGTGTGTATGCACAGATTTGTTCTTAGAGTGTGCATACGCAAAAACCCACACCAATGTTCATATTTATAAAAACGGTCTTTGACGTGGAAAAGCGCTTAGCGCTACGTCAGGGTCTAAGCAGACGTACGCACTTTTCCTTGTGCAGAAAGTCGGAGAACTGCAGGTATTTGGAAATCTGAGCAATTCTTGCTGCTCGCCATTCTCAAGTAAAACATTTGGACGTTGACTGGTGCTCTTTTATATGTTACCATTCAGCTGCGCGCAATTTTAATATCATTTGCAATTTGTAGATTTCACATCTGGAAGAGAGGCGTATGCATGTTTTTTGTGCATACGTTCGTTCTCTAAATCACACGTACGCACATTTGAGAACTGATCGTAAGATCAAATGTAGGACGATTTTGAGGCCCCAGAACAGGAAAAGTGGAAGGAAACTTGTTTTAAATGCTGAACAACATGTCATGTAGTTCCAGATAGCAGTGTTTTTGTATTTGCACCATACTTGCGCAATATCCTGCAGCTGAGTTCGACATTGATTGGGGATTTACTGGAGGCTGGTTAGTATAAATCCCCGTACTCCAGCTTGTGACATCTGCATGCTCAAACTCGCATGTTGTCCTCATTTTGTAGGGTGATTGATTGATGTGGTCCATTAAATCACATCCGCATCAGTACGATTAGCATGAGCGTGATGAACTCTTCTCATGTTTTAATTCTCTCCTCATGCCCTTATACTTCGGCCTGTAAATCTCACCTTTTCTCCTTTCCACGCTCTCTTTCATCAGTGATTGATAACGTTACAGGCTCTCTAGTTTCACAATGATCTTTCCACTTAGTCTGCAGTGAACATTTAACAGGGTAAACTATAGAAATGGAACATTTTGTTTGTGCAATTAAAGGGATAGTTCACCAAAAAAAAAAAAAAAAATCATTATTTTCTCACACACGCCTTTCCAAACCTGTATGACTTTCATTCTTCTGTGAAACACAAAAGAAGATATTTTGAAGAATTTAACTGTTTTTGCCCGTACAGTGATCCAAAACAACATTAGACCCCATTGACTTTTATTATATGGGCAAAAATGACTTTGACATTTTTAAAAAATATTATCTTTTGTGGTCCGCAGAAGAAAGAAGGTCATAGAGTTTGGAACGTCATAAGGGTAAGTAAATAATGATAGATAATGATAGATAATTCATTTTTGGGTGAACTATCCCTAGAGTCTCATTGACCTAGATGGAAAGGGTACTATCAGTGATGGCTCACAACACGGTCACAGTATTGCTGTTGCCACCCATGTTTGTGTGTGTGTTTATCTCTCACACATATACACACCTCTAATTCATCAGCTGATGGCTCCATTATCTCATTTTAGGCAGAAAGGTCAATTCACTGGAGACTATTTAGACACCTGTCTGCACTGACGGATTAAGTCTCTACATTTAACAGGCGCTCAGTTCCTCTAACATAGGCTAGTTTTGTGGACTGAGTTAACCCCTCTCACGGGATTTTGTCCCAAATGAATGATGTTCCGCTCCATCTGTTTCGTTTTCATAGATGTTGTGGGTTTATGCGTGCTGAATAAGGCCACTCTTGCAAAAACTAAAGCTCACGCTACATTTTTACATTTTATGAAGAAAATAAGTGGTGCTTGCCAGCCCAGAACTTGCCACCATAGGGTGTTCTGGGTGGTTACTCAAAAAAGCCTCAATGTAAGACTTTGGGATTTTTTTCGCCTATTTTATCATCTTGTCAGCTATAAATCGCAGGTCTGATCTTGACAAAACTTACTTAGAAAAGTAATATTATAGTTTTCCTTAACAAGCCACACAATTTAAGCGATCATCCATGTAGTTGGGGATGAGTTACATAAGCTTAATGCTTGGGGTTTGAACAATGTTTGCGCAGTCGTAGTAGTGATTCTTGTCTTAGCAAACCTGTATAAACAAACTGTCTTTCTCTAAAAATAACTGTGTTGTACTTTTTCTGTTGTCAGGAGTATTGCCCTGTGCATATAAGATATTGTAAAGCTCTTATCACGGAAAGCTGGAATTCAGCAGTTTGAGTTCCCAATAGGAAGTGGTCTAGAAAAATAACATTTACACACACAACACCTCAGCAATGGAAAAATAATATAATGGAAAAGCAATCTCAGCTGGGTTCCTTTTTTTCCATTATATTGCTGTTTTAATTAGGAAATTGCTTGTACTTGACCTCTATATCTTTTTTCCAAATAACTTTGCTTCTAGATGTGGGCTGTTGAAATTAGGAGCAACAAGCTCTTTAAAATAGGCTCTAATTATGGGTGCTAGTGCACGTTTGCTCTGTGACGTCACGTGGTGTCTGAGTGGTTAGCCTAGTGTCCTGTAAATTGTCTGCATGTGTAAACGGCTGACAGGTGATTATAACCAGACATCCTTGGTGCTTCCCTTGGCTCCATCCTAAGACAACAGTGAGATTGATTAAGTCCCTCTCACACACGTTTACTATCTCCATCCATTACTGTCTGCATTTTTCTCAGTGCTGTCTCTTCCTGCTGGATCCTCTCAATGCTTTGGTCTTGCATGGTTTTTGCATTTCAGACATTTGCATCGTCACTAATATCCCGTTTTTACTGCACACATGACACCAAACGTGAGTGTCCACTTGTTTGTCATGTGGGTGGATTTGTTAACAGTCATTAAGGTTATCAGGGCTTGATGTTAAGTATTTCCTGGTTCATGTCTTTAGGATAAGTAAACTATTAGGTATCTAGAATATGAAGTCAGTCATATAGTAAATTGTAAAGCATGATTTTGCTGCCAAGTGGTGTTTGTGTTTGTTTGTTTCTCTGTAATTTATTAATGATCAGTATGATTACTAATGATTACTGTACAGAAGGGGTGAGGAGTATAAAAATAGCCTTAAATAATGTGTAGTTATCAGCACACGTCAAGTTTTTCTTGCGATCTTGCTGCCTCTTATGTGTACAGGTACTTTTTATACACGAGAAGTGCGTTCAACGTATAAACGAACAGTACCTGTTTTTAAAAGCGAATGAACATATCCTGTATCTGAGGCTAAATAACCACAGCCACTGATTGGAATTAGCTGATAATCACTACCTTTCATTTGATATGTCTTGACGGTCACATAAAAAGATCACATTTTAATGATGCAAAAGATGCGTGTGTGAGCAGCGGCAGAGACAGTCTCAGTCTCCACCAGGCTAGAGTAAAATAATAACGCGGTTACAAGATGTGTATAATTTAAACTATTTTATTAAATTACTTCTGACCAATTGAAGTTAGTTTTGCACTTGCCAACATCTTGCCAAAGCAAACTTTCCAGAAAAGTGACTACATAATAAGTAGGTGTGCTCTGAAGCTCCGCCTTCTTTGACATGGAAATCTTCGCCGGTTCATTTCTTCTGTTTAGTCCCTCGAGGTCGGACATCCATGAGTAAAAACATGTACATACTTGAGAATTTCTTTATATGTTAATTTTGTTGTAATTTTAATTGAAAGAGACACTGACATATTTAATACTGTAAAGATGATTGCTTTTAAACAATCTATCAGCGCATGACAATTATCAGTCAACTTTTAAGTTTTACACTCTTTTCCGTGATAGTATATATATTTATGCTGCCTTTGTGGCAAAGGGTTTTTTTTTTTTTCCCCTCTGTGGTTGTCCTGAACAAGTGTTGATACTGAGTTTATATTTGTGTTTGTATGTGTAAACCAACCGTCATTTTAAGTTACGTGGTATTTTAAGTTTGTGGTCATTGTAGTTGCTACCACACCAGTATGAATTTAATGTAAACTGAGACTATATCACATCTAAAAAGAGTCCCCTTTAAAGTTCAGGTACAAGTCAATTCACTGACTTTTTTCTTTGTTCAATTTGCGCACTGAACATGGGTTGGAGCTCTTAATTTTGAACTCTCAAAGTGCACTAGATTGATTAATTTCACTTCAAAATAGAGCTGCACGATTCTGGATAAATTGAGAATCTCAATTTTTTTTGTTTCAAACAGAGATCACGATTCTCCCATGATTCTGAACAGACAACTTAACAAAATAACATGTAATTTATTAGAGGTTCTGACAAAATGTTAATTTACTGCAGTCTGTTTAAAAAATGTAATGAATCTGAATGAATTTTTTTTTTTTTTTAAATCGGTTTGAATGAATGACTTAATGACTCACTCATAAATGCTTCTCTTGTTTTATTAATGGTTAAATCAGCATTTTTTTTGAATGAATGACTCTCTTGAATGAGTGATTCAATGACAAATACATACACATACAACAGTCACTTGTTGCCCCCTGGTGGCATAACAATGTAATCGATACAATTGTTATTGTAAGCGCCATGTTACCTTTTAAAGGTGATTTGCTCTATTTTGATCGCTTCCGTTGACATCAGTGTTTATAACCGAACTATAAACTTTTATCCCAGTTCTTCTGTGATAATATGAATATTTGTAATGCAGAAAAAACAATACTGTGTGGTTGAAAAGACAGTCTGTGAAGCTGTTTCATGATAAAAGCTTTCTCGGGGTCAGCGGCAGCGCCAACACAGATTTGAATGTTCCGGTGTGGTTTTGCCAAATGTTTAATAGACACAAGAATCATTGTCATTTAGGAACGAGATCGTGTTGGTGTTTGAATCGAGATCATGATCTTTTTTGCTTTAGTCCATTGCTTTAATTCATGGGGCACAGGACAAAATTATTAGGGTCATAAGGCTTGAGACAATGTTCCCTGACAACAGCATGACTTGCAGTGGCAACTGGAATATATTTCCATAAACAAGGGCGTGAAATATTTCTCATTCCATATTTGCCTGTTTGATCTAAGTTTTGCTGTTTTCCTTGTTCTCTCTTGAGCTAGAAAAACATGCAAACACGCACCCAGAGCCAGCAGGCAACAGGAACACATGCAGAGCGCCGTTGACGCAAACTGCATATTCAGGAAGGCAGCGAATGCATGACTTGTACCTTTCTCATCTCTGCACTCACATTGCGTGTGTGTGTTCATCTACATGCATCTTTCTCAATGATCATTTAGATTTTTCCCTTGTGTGTTTGTGCATGTGGGAGTATTATACGTGTTTGTACATGTGAGTTATGGCAAGGCTGTAGTGGTCGTGTTGCCCTGAGGTTGGGTTGTTATTGAGTATGTTTCTGAGAGGGAGACTTCAGCATGATACTGAAAGAACTTTATTATGTGGAAAATACTTAACTATGTTCCCATAACTTGTGTCGTTTTTGTTCTGTACTGACATTTAGACAGGCCAAACGTAGAAGTGAGGAAGCTGAAACCCTCTGGACAGCAACTCATTGATTCAGTGTCACCTGTTGACCGTGAAGTGCACCAACTAATACAATCTACTACCTGTTTGTTTATCATTGTTTATTTATTTGTCTCATTAAATTTGTCCATATTTGTGGAAAGGTCATTGTTTTGCATCCAGACATATTTATGGTTGGACGTTATTCTTTTTTCTCCTACTCTTGGCAGGTGTGGCAAGCTAATTTTGGACCTCACAGATATGAATGTTTTCAGACTGGTAACTGAACCGCCTGGACAGTCAAATGCAAAGCCAAAGAAATGCCACAAAGTTGCTCGATCATATAGGAATAGTGTTAGAATATTTGAAAACTCTTTGAAGGTAATCTATTATTAATGATATAATACATTATGAAGACCTTCATACTTATTGCATTGTCCTCTTCTGGTCATGATTCAGTACATTGCCTGCTCTAAATTATAAATTAGCTCCAAACAACCCAAAAAATCAATTGCTGTTCGTGATGTGAAGAAGATTTTAACAGCTGATAGTCCACTAAACATTAGTTGACAAGAAGAGGCTTAGTCAACCAAATATTATTTAGTCTGTTAGTCGCAGGAAGGAAAAAAAAAACTCCACAGGAAGTGGTGAAAACATGGGTGGTCCATGTGGTAATTAGAGTATACAGAAATTCAAATGTTTGCCTATCATTCATCAACCTCAAATATTGCTTACCATTTGAAACATGCAAGTAGTTGCCTAACACAGCTATTTTACATGGCCACTCGCTCTAACATTAGCCTAGATAAATGTACACTCTTATTTGGTGCATATCCATGCATTTTATTTCTGATAACAGTGAAAAAAAAATTTAAACACTCTGTCATTTTTGGTCATACAGATATGAGTAATAATACATTATTTGAAACTGTGAAACTGTAAACTTTTGTAAAATAAAGACAACAAACAGGGTGTGCTTTCTGTCTCAGTCTCCGTGAACTTCTTTTTGGAGCGTGTCACAAAAATGAACCGAAACTCAGCGAATACTTGCTTCACAGACATGACAGACATGTCTATAGAAAGCTTGAAATGTCTGCTTTTAATTTTAAATGAGCAATTCAAATTGAAAAAAAAAAAATGTAATCTATAAAAACATCCATTTCTCTATCGGCGTGTCCACTATACTGCAGAGATGGCGGGTCAGCATCGTCAACACCTTCTTTACAGCTGACATTGACTCAGAAAACACTAGTTTATCAATAAATGATCAAAATGTTCAGTAAGTCTCCTTGCTTTTTTTCCCCGACACATTCATAATCATTACTTTTCCTGGTGTGCTGTGGCAAGTGTTTTGCATGCACTTGAGCGCTAATTTTCATTTCAAAAGCTCAATATTATGGCTTAGTATTTCTCAGTAATGTACAAAGATGTTAGCATAATATTCTTCTCAGCCCTGAAACGCAAACCATTTTTAGATTCCCCCAGTATACATACAAGTAATTACATTAATATAATTGTGCGACTAGTCGACTATACTCTTAAATGAATGACTACTAGTCAACTAAAAAAATGTGTTGTCGGGGGCAGCCCTAGAAGGTAAGGTTTGTGTAAAGAAATTCCTGTGTGTCTTTCTTTTTCCTCACACCGAGGTGCTACTGGAACCGTTCACGCTCTCCACAAGTTTCTCTCTCACAGCGAGGCTTCTGTCTGCCTCTCTGCTGTCTGTCTCTACTCTATGTATAGATGCATCTACGTATATATCTATGTGCAGCCTATAGCTTAAACCCTTGCTGGTTTCTCACACCTACACAACAGGAAAAGCACAGGCAGAATAAAGGAAGTGTGACCACCACAAGATTAGGCAAGGGCTCTGACTCCACTCTTCTCCTCCTTCCTCTCTCGCTCATGCTCTGTCTGTTTCTTCCTTTTGCCTTCAACTCTTTTTCAAGCTTTTTCTGTCAACGTTTTTCTTTACTAATCGTGTTTTTGCAATTCTCTTCCATCATGTTGCGGATTCCCCCGCATTTTTTCTTTTTATTGAAATGTTGTCCCCAGTACTTCGGCTACTTTTTATTTATTTAGGTTTAATATGTGATTTCTTTGAGACGTAGGTTTATTATATCTCTAATTTCCTGACTAATTAAACTGTTTGATGATAGTACCTAGAGTTAGTGTGGAAAAGGGTCGGGTTTCCTTTTCGGGTTTTGGGGCTGGAGAGAGAGGAAACCGGGACGAGGATATATGTGATGATTCTGCTAAAGCACAGCAACCTTTCTTCCTCAAACTGATATGGGAACAGAATGGAATGTGTTTATTAGCTGACTTGTTATATTATCAGCTTTTTTGCTCTTATGCTTCCTATACCTCTCACCAAGAGTGAAGCTCTCCATTTAAGGAGCTCCAATAGCTATCGCTACGTTTTTTTTTTTTTTTTTTTTTTCTTTTCATGGCTTGATATTTTTCTCAGTTCACCCGCTCTTGGCAGGTGTGGCAAGGTAATTTCGGACCTCATATGAATGTTTATCCTTAACATTAGAGGAATATTTCACCAGAAGAAAATTATACCAGAGCAGATTATGCTGACCGAGTGTGTTATCTTTCACACGGGCCGAAGTGTAAGACATGAGAGAGTGCCATCTTGGCATTGTGTGCCACATTGTTGCTTGCTAATTGCTGAAGCATCACCATTTTGTAAAGGTCCTGTCACTAACACCTCCTTCGTATCTTTCTTTCTATCTGAGTTTTTTTTTTTTCAGAGGATCCTTCCTCTTTCAGACCTTCATTTCTTGTCTTAAAACATGTAAGTGAGAATCAGAAAGAATAAAAGCTAGTGTCAAGTTAAATTGTTCAGATAATCTGTTTCTTTTATTTATTCTCAGTTGGTTCACTTGTACGCTGCTTTTGTGTGGTCCCTGTAAAGATTTCCTAGAGGAAAATGGTCCATTTCTCTATGATGGTCATTTTCAATCACTTTCTGATCTATTGCTCAACTCATTAAACGTGAAAAAGATGGTGTAACTTTGAAATGGAGTTGGTGTCATCCACTGAAGTGTGATGAATAAAATATAATATCAGCCATGGGTTTTATTCACTATCACTTTCCTTACTCATTATTTAATCATGCAGATAAAAAGTAACTATCAGTTACATATTTCATGTTTATCAAAATACACTACTTTTCGCAATATTTGGGTCGGTAAGATTTTTAAATGTTTTGAAAGAAGTTTCTTATGCTCCCAAAGGCTGCATTTACTTTACCAAAAACACAGTAAGAATGTAATATTGGGAAACATTATTCCAATTTAAAATAACTATATTTCTATTGTAATATATTTTTAATTTATTCCTATGATGGCAAAGCTGAATTTTACTCCAGTCTTCATGTGTCACATGATCCTTCAGAAATCATTCTAATGTACTGATTTGCTTCTCAAGACATATTTCTTTTTACTATTAATAGTTTTTGGGATTCTTTAAATCAAAAGTTCAAAAGGACAGCATTTATTTGTAACAATTTAAATGTCTTTACAGTCACCTTTGACCAATTTAATGCATCTTTCTTACCTTAAACTTTTAAGGGTGTACTCACTCTAGGCGTTCTGAACCGTGCCCGAGCGCGTTTGACTAGTGTGATCGCTCCGTGTCGTGCCCGGGCGCAGTTCGTTTAGCCGTCCCTGGCCCTCTTGGTTCGCATGTAGTGTGCGCACTAACCGTGCCGGAGCACGGAACAGCTGATACTTTTGTGTGCGCTACTGTCATTGTTATGACGGCAAACATCTTTATTACTACTTTGATAGTACACTTTTCAATTAATGTAATTAATTCGAGTGTATTTGGGTTTATAACGGGTCTGGTTCTCATCTTATTGATGAACAATAATTGTAGTTTGTGAATAAAGCTGCAAAATCCTCCATTGTCAGCTGCCTTTGTAATCCTCCGATACGTGGAAATAAGTGAAAATTGCTGCGCAGCATAAATGATGAATCTATTAGGCAGTATCTTAGCGAACGTGCATTTCTTCCTGTTTTCTTCCATACAAAAAGTTGCATCGTATATGACGTAAGTGTGCTCCGGCCCGGAACATTAAGTGCAATATGAGTGCGGGCCAGCGGGATAGTGGGGAAGGGGGACAAACGCGCTCGGGCTCGGTTCAAGGTAACCGTGCCTAGTGTGAGTACACCCTAAAATGCTACTATATATTGGACTGTTGGACAGTGTATGTAGTACACTAGTTCTCAATTAGCGTTACTAATCATTCAGAGTCTCAACCTGTCAGCAGTCAAATTTGAAAAGGCCTTCACTTAGTTTCAGGCCTGGTGTTTTTTTTTTTTTTTTTTTTTTATTGTCTTGAAATTCACTGACATGGAGTAATAATGCAAATCATAATCAAGTACAGTACAATTATGCACATTAATGTCATGTTAATATCATTAATTATGAAATTAATGTCATGTAGTTTGCTTTTTATAGTCTTTCCTAAACACTGTGTTTTCACTCATCACAGTAGTTCTGACAAGTGCAGTTTTCTCGCCCCCTCCTTTTATTTTCAGGGGTAAATGGATCCTCGACTACATATCCTATTTACTTCTACATTCAGATTCCTAGTATTTCGGAGGAAACATGGAGGAACTTTTACCATTTTTTGTTTTTTTAAATATATATTACATGGAATTAAGAGGTCACCAGTTTGCTGCATGGCTGTAAAGGAAATGTTTGCATTTTTTAGTGTTTTATCAGTAGTTACACATTGACTATTGCCGTGCTAACAAATTATTTTTAGTCAGCTGACCAAACAACTCTTTTGGCACAATTCAGTAATGTATTTACTAATGTAATAATTTGACATCTTTAAATGTCTTTCTTTAAATCAGGGGGCCATGTAACGGTAATCACTATAAAGATTGAAGAAAGATTGTACATTACAACTTGTCTGTTTTCCAGTGCTGTCATTTACATATGCCATAGTTTTTCTGTTTCCAGCTTCATTTTGAGGTGTTCCTGGCTGATAAGAATAATGTTTTTAATAATTCAGCTTTTCGTTTATTGATTGCATTTGTAACAAAGAGATAATTCATGGCGCTTAGAAAATGAAGAAGGCTCATTTGTACCCATTTATGTATTTGCAAATGAAAGTTATTCTGTGTATTGCATAACTGAAAGATGCAGGGTACAATCAAAAGTTGCAGTTTAATGTACAGTAGGCCATAATGTTTACACATAGCAGTCTGTTCCGCAGTTATCTGACATTGAAAGGCAGTATATCATGAGCCATTTATAGTTTAATTGCGGCCTCTAACCAATCATTTATTTATTAATCACTCATTCTCTTTTACTGGCCTTGTACATGCACCAGTCTAGATCGTTACTCAGTCAATCGTTAATTCCATCAATAAATGCAAAAGCTATTGTCTATTTTTCTTTCTCCCCCTGTATTTTCATTCCATTCTTCTGTTGTTGATTTTTTTATTTTTTTTTATTTTTTTTTCACCTCAATTTTTGGCTCCATGTCATGCTTGAGCACAAGCACTACCGCAGACGCATTCAGTGACGCATGAGCCGTTTCTGATCCTAAAAGCTGAAGTGGATCTTCTTCAGTCAGCAATTACCAGTGTGCTGTGCTGTCAGCTTCTCTAGCACCCTGATTTCTCACTTTAGCCTTTGAATGGCCTGATGGAGCTTCCATAATAACTTTCAGCAGCACCCAAGAGACAAAATGTTCAGAAACCGTGTTTAAAAACACCCGTAAGCTGATTTAGCCTAGACATAAAGTGGATTATGAAAGCACATAAATAGACTAAAAACAGGAACAGAGAACATGATCGTGCAATTTGGCACATCCTACTTTTGTCTCATTGAATTTTCGATGTGTACGTTTTTAGCATCTATATATGCTGAGCGCAATTTTTTTTTTTTTTGAACTGTCATGAACAGTGTTGCTTTTGAGACCCGGACATTCCTGTCGAATTAGCTTTTTTGGTCGTGACCCATATTAAAATACCAAATGTCCTGACGTACCTCATATGAGTTAATCACATATGTTTGTGTTAGTGTTTATTGGCGAGTGCGTCTCTAGCCGGTCGCTGCTCATTGGAAAAGCGCCCGATCCTTGATTAAATGACGCACACTGTAATCTGACGAAACAATAGGCAGAATTCAGTGGGTGATTTGGTATTAAGTCTTGGGTTTAGCCTCTGGCTGTGCAGAAAACTGACAGCCAATAATGTGGGAAAACACACACATTCGAACACACACACTCAGATCTTGCTTTGGTTTTGCATGAAAAAAATGATGTAAACTTATCCATAATCTTGTTCGTAAACAGCAACCAGCCCTGCAGTGTTTATAGCCTGTGGTATCCTGATTACACTGGACACTTCATTATTTACTTGCTTACAATTACAGCATTAGTCAACCAACCAGGCGGTGTTATGTAAGGTAAAGTGTGTCATTTTTTTTTTTTTTATTACTTTTTTTTTTTTTTTGTTACAGTACTTTCTCCTTAATATCAAGAGTAAACTATTATAGAGGACCTGGAGTGCAGGTACAATGTAAATAAATCACTAAAAATGTAAGTATAGAAATGAAAATGTTAAAACATGTTAGTTAAATGTAACTGTAAACATATTAATGAGTAATTTTTAAATGCAACTTATAAATTCATATTTGCTTATCTTAATCCGTGTTCAATCTTTTTGCAAGTGCTTTTCTTTATCCATCTTTCAGTTTTTTTGTTTGTTTTTTTGTTTTGTTTTTTACAAGAAATGTGATGTATTAAAAAACAGTAGAATGTGACACAGTCACATGACCTCACTACGGTGCTTGTTTTATTTTGAAAATACAAATGGTAATTTTTTTTTTTTTTTTAGTTATGTGTAAAAATAACAACTCTTGACCGTCTTGTCAAATAAATCAGCAAGAGATGAAAAAGTTACAGTCTGTTCATTATCACACTTGAAATGGAAGTTAATCTTGAGTGCATTGCATTATGGGATACAGTGTGTCCCATATGTATTGCACATTTTGGCAAATCTAGAAATTATTCCAGATATTCTGTGCATACAGATAATTCACATGCTCTGCACAATATGCATATTAAATACTGTGGAAATATTAAAAGTTTTCCGAACATAGACTGGAAAAAAAAACAATAAACTGAATCCCACCATGTCGCTAATAAGTAGGAATAAATGACGATGAGCCATTGAATTATTAGGAAATAATGCTCACCTGAGGTGGTAATGCAGCCATGACGTGAAGCGGTGTGGTCGTTACACCCTGGGTGTGCATTATTTTCTAATAATTCATTGGTCAATTATTCCGCTTATACTACGGTTACCACACCTCCAGACACTGTTCCGATGTTGTATTTAAAGACAGGTTTTTGTCCTTAAAACCCTCTTGTGTGTGGGACTAATTTCTTACGCATCTCATCCCAAGCCTCTGATGATAATTCCAAAATGTCATTTCAGAACTACTAATGGAGACTTGAGCCATTAATAGCAGACTAATACAGTTATTAACGCAGTTGAGAAAGAGAGAGAGAGAGAGAGAATAAGCCTCTCTCACGGCAACACTGTCTCTACTAATAGCGAAACTGTAAGTTTATCTACCTCAAGAACCACACAGTTATTACCTCGCTGGTGAGAAATGTCATGTAGCTTTTAAGTGCTAAACTATTAGAGATTTGAGCATTCAGCAGCCCCGTAGTATAAATATGAAGTTATGGTGCTTGGTGTAATTCTATATACCTGCTTGTGTACATATACAAGGGAAAGCCAGAGTGAAGTGACCATAATTGAAGAGTTGTGCTTGCTTTTTATATTGATGCACTTTCAAGCTCATACATTTCTTTAAAGCTTTTAAAAATAATGTCTGGTGTTTACAGTACTCTCGCCGTCACCCTCCCTCTCGGCATGTCTCTCTCCCTCTATCTGCCTTGATAAATGTGCCTTTATTTAGCCCCTCTTTACCCTTCCCAAATTAAATTGAGACCCTGATTGATTTTCCCTTCTCTCTCTCTCTTTCTCTCTGCTCACAGTCCTTGGCACTAATGAAGGTGCCTGGTCGAGTTTGTCTCCTCTGTGTGTGTGTGTGTGTGTGTGTGTGTGTGTGTGTGTGTGTGTGTGTGTGTGTGTGCGCACTTATGCTGTAACAGGCTCCATTGTCAGATCTGTAGGAACTTGAGTCCTTTTTTTAGAATGATTTCATCAAATGTGATACCATCAGATTCGGTCTTGGCTTCTGATTGGCTGAGGGTAAATTGAAGAAATTTGAAATGGAAAAGTAACAAAACCGGTTAAAAAATCAGAGGGAACAAAGTAGAGACCTTTACTTTGTGTGTTTGTACTTTTGTCTATAGTTTTTGTTTAGTTTTCTAATTTAAGTGTGTTTTCTCTCCAAAAATGGTTTTGTAAGCACAAAAACCACACACACACACTTTGTTATAGCATCAGGTCAGGTCCAAAGGGTAAGTCTTTTGCATTTTACATTTGAATGAGGGTACAGGAACTATTCACTCTCTTTTTCTGTGTGTGTGTGTGTGTGTATTTGTGTACAATTACTAATATTTGCATTCCTGCAGAGCAGAGATATATAGTCTTGTGTATATTTGTGTATGTTTCTTTCCTGTATTTGTAAATGGATGCCAGTAACTAGGATACGACCGGCAGGATCATCCTCCATGATTTCAGAAAATAAAGTTAAACTTGTTTAAGATGTGATCTGTGTGTGTTTTAACACCATATATCTGCTTGAGAGTAAATATTCAGCCTGACACTTGGCATATGGCAACCATGAAATGTTGAGATAAATGTTTCCCTTTCAGAAATGTATTGTGGTAACTGTACTTTCTGCCAAAATGCCTACAAGCAGTTTGTAGTTTTATTTTAAACAGTCTAAGAAGATTTTAGCATCTTTTACAGTCTTTTTTGTTGACAGTGGTAGCTAGTAACACTTTAGCATTATGCAAGTGTGCAATCTTAAACATTTTCTACAATATAATATTTTGTGTGTGTGAATGTGTGAATTTTCAGCATCATTACTCCAGTCTTCAGTGTCACATGAATCATTCTAATATGCTGATTTGCTGCTCAAGAAACATTTATTATTATCAATTCTGAAAACAGTTGTGCCTCTTAATATTATGTAGATCCATTTTTTCAGGATTTTTTTGGTGAATAGAAAAGAACAGCATTTATTTGAAATGGAAAACTTTTTTAACATTATTAATCTCTTTACTTTTCACTTGATCAGTTTAATGCATCCTTGCTAAATCAAAGTATTAATTTCTTAAATAAAATAAAAATCTTACAGACCCCAAATGTTTGAAAGATAGTGTGTGTGTGTGATTATTATCTTTTTTAATTATATTTTTTAATGCTTTGTGTATATGTGCAGGCACATAATAAGCCACTTTTTCACTCCACATTCACACTGTCTGATGTTCTTTCTCTCCAATTTGTGGTCACTTTCTTCTTTTTTTTTTTTCTTTCTTCCTTCAACAAATGCATGCTCTGTACTTGTGTGTGCCTTGAACTTTATGCCTCATTCTGTTGTCATGGCAACACAAGAAAGCTCATCTGGCTGCTACGATAACCAAATACAGCATATTTAGGTAAGTGTGCAGCTTAACTGGGATAAAGTGGATAAAAAGCCAGATCGTGACGTTCATATGCGCTCCTTTTAATTAACCCTTTGTGCCGTGGGCCTCATTTCTATGTGATGATGAGCATATTAGGCAGATTGCATGCATGTGTCTGCTTCTGATGTGGTTTGTGAGCATTTCTGAGCTTCTATATAAAGCGTGTGGTTTTTAGCAGGTGCATGCATATGCTAGCTGACACACAGGCGGAGGTGTGAATGTGTGTGATGCATGTGGCTAATATGGCAGCTGCCCCAGACCTGTTTATAGGTTATGCAGTATTAATAAGATCTATTCATTAGAGAGCACTGGTCAGGCTGGTGGCTCATGATCTAAGAAAGAATGAAGAGGAGGGTTATGAATTGATGAGGTCGATATAGGAAAGAAATAAAATTAATCATGTTCATTTTCAAGTAATGTGAGAAAGAAAAGGAGATAAAGAATGAAGGAACTTCATATGGAAATTAAACGACAACAATATGGAAATTAAACGACAACAATATGGAAATTGAACAACAACAATATGGAAATTGAACAACAACAATATGGAAATTGAAAGTGTCGGGTAAGCAAATAATGAGTAGAGAGAGGGATGGAGAAGTGCTTTTAAGAATATATTAGAAGTTAGAGGGCGACCGATTAATTGGCTTTGGCGATTAATCGGCACCAATAACCGATTGCTGGAACAAGCTTATTTTTTTCTTCTCGCAGCTTTTTCAACGTATCGCGCTTTATACTCTACCTTCATTTTCATCAGCTCTGCGGCTCTGCAGTTGGAAACTATTATTATGAGTGTCTTGTATTATTATGAGTGTCTAAAACCAAAAATACGTTCTGTTTGATCATCCCATTATGAGTTACAAACAATCGGCTATCAGCAAAAATCAACTAAACATGAATGATCAAGGTATAATTGATATATTAATATTTTTATATATTTAAAAAGTCAGGTACATTTTCATGGTTCAATACTGTTTTTTAATTTTTGTAAAGTTGAGCACTATTTTATGTGTTATGTTTGTTTTCATTCAGTATCCATTTTAAAAACTATCGGACTATTAATCAGTTATCGGACAGCGTGGTCCAACCTATTTATCCTTATCGATAAAATCCACTATTTCACGTCGACCTCTATTTGAAGTTTTATAAAATGAGTTCTTAATCACCATTTAACTTAAGGATAAAAATATTTATTGAATATAAATACTCCTCTAACATTCAAGAGAAGAGCATAATTTTTAAATCAGGAATCATTTGAAGCCTATTTGGATTGTATAAACCATCATATCTGCTATAGCTGTTTGCCTGACTGCTTGTCATGTAATATCAAAATAAAAAAGCAATTCGCTATTGAATCTATGTGCAAATCATAATTGATAAACTTTGTAGCTTTTTCAGTATTCATCAAACCTTTATGATTATGTTGGATAATAAAACTCACAAATAGATCAAAACGCTATTGTTCTCATTGAGATCAATTACCACAGAGAGAATTATACAAGCTGAACTAATTGCCCTCGCTGTTGCCCTGAATACATCTTGACTTTTTATCTTTTAATTGTTCTTTTAATTGTAATTTCTCTCTAAAGGACTACTTGACTGAAGGGCAAGTTGAACAATTGGCATAAATCACATTTTGTTCTGTTATTTATTGTTTTGAGAGGCTTTTATTGTTGCTTTTATTACAAAACAACACACCAATTTTGAATAATTGTTACATTTATGATTTATAATTTATCAGAATAAACAATTATTCTGCCAGTGCCAAGTAATATACACTGCCATTCAAAAGTTTGCAGTCAATAAGATTTAGTTTTTTACAAAAGTCTCTTACTGTATATTCACTAAGCTGCATTTATTTGATCAAAAATTACAGTAAAAACATTATTATTATTATTTTAATATATTTTATTGTAATTTATTCTGATGGCAAAGCCATATTCAAGAAACATTCTTAATTCTTAAAATCAATGTTAAAAACAGTTGTGCTGTTTAATATTTTTTGTAGAAACTGTGATAGTTCTTTTAGTAAAGTGCAAAACAACAGCATTTATTTGAAATAGACATTTTTGTAACATTTATAAATGTATTTTGTCACTTTGGATGAATTTTAATGTATCCTTGCCAGTGTTACGCATTACAAGTAACGTGAGTTACGTAATCAGATTACTTTTTTCAAGTAACTAGTAAAGTAATGCATTACTTTTAAATTTACTACAAAATATCTGAGTTACTTTTTTAAATAAGTAACTCAATTTACTTTGTTTTCCCATTTATTGGCTGACACCGGTTCTGTCCCCATGTTGAGATAAATCAAAAGTAGTTGCAGAGTCGTTGTTCGCTGTGTAAACATGATGGTTATTGTAGTTCTAGACTAAATGTGAGCATTTACTCATCTCACATACACAAAAACAGATTCAGTATTCCTCAAAATGAATAAAAACAGTAAAATGCAAACTCAGAATATTACGCTAACCCGCAATAATTAAATGTTTAATCTTACTTTATTAACCAATGTCTTGGCTGATGACCCTCTATGATCTGATTAACAAAAAATGACTCTATCACATTTATTTTTCTTTCTTTTGTTTTTATTACTTTCTTCTCCTGCGTCCTATTCGTCTGCGGTCCAGAATGTAGAAAGGTTTGAGCTGTGCCCTCTACTGTACAGGTGAGAATTTGCATTTCCTTCAGCCTGAGGCTTATTCATTTCACTTTTGGTGTGAAAGGGCCTTTACATTTGCCAAAAATTTTTTTGGTTATTAAAAAACAAGCAAGCCCAGCCCAGATGAGAAAAAGTAAAGCAAAAATAACGCATAACTTTCCATAAAAAGTAACAAGTAATGCAATTAGTTACTCTTTTAGGGAGTCGTCACACAATATTGTATTATATTACTTTTAAAGCAACACCATGGAACATTTGCTCATGGTTCCCCCATGTGGTTGATAAGCGCAATTGTCTGTTACCAGTGTCGTAAATACGGTCCCTGTAAAAGCTTCCCCGTGGGCAGTGCAATACACGTGAATTTGTTGACTAAGCTGACGGAACCAGCGAATGCGGAAACCTCATTTGGAAACCATGTCCACCGACCAGATAAAGTAGAACATGTTACACTATGTTCTACAAATATCATTACATAGTTTATTTATGCCGTATGTCGTAAAGCAGGTTGCACTCTTCCGCTGGCAGGGGATGGGTGGGGCTGTGTGTACCGACCCGAACACGAAACTTGCAGAGTGTGGTTGTAGCCGCTAAGAGACTGCTCAGGTAGCAGCGGCAGTAGAATTCATCCGGCTAAGAGTTCTTCTACCACTGAAATAATTTTAGATAAATTATTTTAAGGTTGAAAAACTACATTGTGTTGCTTTAAACGTAACTTTCCCCAACACTGATCCTTTTGAATAAAAGTATTCATTTCTTAAAAAAAAATAAAATAAATAAATTGTGTATATTTCATCTAAGCTCTTAACATCTCAAACATATATTATGCTAAAAATGCAACTTGGGAGCCCTATTGTTTTATGAAATATAGATGCACTCTCTGTAGTTGAGAAAAGCTCATTATGCGTGTTACTGGCATACAGGCTAATAGATTTGCACTTCTATGGTGCTGTCAGTGAGCTGAATGAGAATGTACCCATGCAAGCATTTGTGGGTGTATTTGTGTCTTTTGTGTCATTTTAATAAATGTGGCATCCCAGCAGAAGGCATTTCTTTGTACTTGTCATTTCAGAACTTATGAAGTTTGTGCGTGTGTGTGTTTGGCAGCTACAAGCCCATTGTTTGATGTTCTTTGAGTCTGATTTGAGCTGGCGTTCATGACTGAAGAGGATGGGGTCAACAGTCTCCATCTATCTCTGTCTATACACACACAGCCTATCAGTGCCGGGGCATGGCAGGAGCTCTACAAGTCCTCCTCAATACAATATTCCTCTTCACAGACGTTTGCTTGCACTTGTGAATGATCAAGTGGGTAGAACATCGTGTGTGAGTTTACTGACACACTTTGGGTGACTTGTCTGTGTGGTTTTATGTCGGTGAGAGGCCACATGCCACTTCCAGTTCAGGGTTCTAGTGTTTTGCTGCCAGTTCAAAGCAGCTCTCAGAACTGTGTTTGTAAGAAGAGAGATACTTTCTCTTTCTAAAGAAGCTAACCAAAACAAGAATATCTGGAAATACCTAGAAAGAGCTAGGTAGAGTTTTTTTTTTATTTTTTTATTTTTTCATGTTTGATCATAGGCACTCATTTCTGGATACAGTTTTATTTATTTATCTATTATTAGTAGTAGTATTTTTTTCCCCCCAAGCCAATCACCTGAACCATAAATTCTGCGTGACTAATTACTCTGGTTATCTTCTTTAGAGAGAGAAAACAAAGAAGTCTGGAAATACCTGGAAGGAGCTGTACGTTAGCATTCCCATTTATTTTTATCACACTGAAGTATGCGTTGTTGTTGTTGTTGCTGTTTAGTTTAGGTTTTTTTTTATTTTTTTATGTAGTAATAATAATAATAATAATAATAATAAATATATATATATTTTTTAATTATCATGTTTGCTTTTGGGCACTCATTTTTGGATACTGTGTGATTGTTTGTTTATTTAGTTAGTTAGCTAATCACTCAATAGCTAATCACTCATTTCCAAATACGGCTTATTTGTTTTCATTTATTAATTTTTAATTTAAAAAAAAGTGACATGTGAAGGCAGAGTATGATAACCCATACTCAGAATTTGTCCTCTGCATATAACCCATCCAGTTAGTGCACACACATTAGGAGTAGTGAGTAGTGAACATTTTTGCTGTGGCACCCAGGGAGAGATTGGTGGTTAGGTGCCTTGCTTGTGGGCATCTCAGTCATTTTTTACCGGTATTGAGAATCGAACCCACAGCCTTCGGGCTACTAGTCTAATTCTCTAACCATTAGGTAACAACTGCTTGCTATGATCTATTATTAGTAGTAGTATTTTCCCCCAAGCCAATCACCTGAGCCATAAATTCAATGTGCCTAATTATTCTGGAGCTAAATAAAATTACATCACGACAACGCTGTATAGGCACACCATCACAAGCCCTTCTCTAAATTACTATTTAACTAAAAAGAAAGACAGCAGAGAGGAAAATTGATCATTTTAGGGGCATCTACTTATATATAAATGTATTTTGTTAGGATACATGTGTACTTTTGAACAGCCGTCAATGGTGAAAGATGCTTTTGTCCCCATAATGACGTAGTTCCAGCATCTCCTATCAGTGGCTAGTAGGGCCATGCTAGGCAGCCAAACCCTGATGGCCCCTTGGAGAAAAGGCTGTTTAAAGAGGTTTGGAGTGGGATGCATAGATGACATAATGAAGTGAGGGATGGTGATTCAGAGAGAAAGAGAGAGAGAGAGCATGACTCTAAAAAAGAAGAGAAAGGAATAAAGCACATGCTGTTATTTCTCAGTCATTCGAAACAGATGGAGCTCTGGGACGCCACTCCTCTCAACGCAGGGTGAGACTATTTCCTCTCATATGCTGTCCATACTTATGACATCACAGACACGCCCATAATCAGATTTCACTCAAAAAACACACGTATGCATTTATAAACTCAAGCATTGCTTGTCATGTGTTAAGTGGACACGTGAGCAGTCTGTGTGACCCGCATAAAGTAACTCGTGTTTTGTTTTGAGAGGTCAGTGAAATGTGTCAGTCGGTATGTGAGGTGTGTTTTGTTTCCTTCTTCCTGTGCTGAAGGTTCAGCCGCTGCTGACGGGGCGGCTCTTGATGGGTGTTTTGTCACCTCTTGATGAGAGTGAGGTTTCACTCTTCCTTTTCCCGCTTCATTCTGCATTGTTTCTCAGTATTAATAAAAGTACATAATTACACCAAATTCTCGCTTTTTATGGAAAGTAATGGGTTAGTAAAGTTTGCAGTACTTTTGCGTTTCAAAAATGTGAAGGTTGTGGAAAATATCTAACATATCTAACCTACTATCTCATATCTCTAACATAGCTAACATTCACTTTGGTTGAATTAAGCAGAGATGCATTAACAAGACAAATGTGACTTTCCACATGTGTTTTGCCTAGTTTTGTTGTTTACACAATAACAATGATGATAACCATGTCCTTCCTTTATTTCTCTCATGGATGTGATTTTTCCTTATTTATACTTAAATGATTATTTAAATGATACAAAAAAATAAGCAATTATTAAAGAAGGAAAAGGTTGTATTTTTATTCTTTTTGGTCCTTAGCTGGTCACATGCTTTGAGAGATTGAGTTTTGCTCAAATTGTATTTTTCAGTAAACATGTTAAACAATTATTTAGGTTATTTAGTGTAGATTGTAATGTTACTTGTAATTTCCAAAAAAAATATTCGGAACATGCATTACTTGTAATGTGTTAAAGGGTTCATTCACACAAAAATGAAATTTGTTATCATTTATTCAAAAAGGAATAGCAGCTGCATGAGGTGAAGTGTTCTATATAAGATTAATCAGATATCCTAGATACCAGATTGCCTAGAGATATTGCGTTACTCCCTTAAAAAGTAACTAATTGCGTTACTTAGTTAATTTTTATAAAAAAAGTAATGCATTACATTACTTTTGCGTTACTTTTTCTCACCTGGGCTGGGCTTGCTTGTTTGTTTTTTAATAACAACAACAACAACAAAAAAGTTCTATTTTTAGCAAATGTAAAGGCTGTTTCACTCCAAAAGTGAAATGAATAAGCCTCAAGCTGAAGGAAATGCATATTTACACTTGTACTGTAGAGGGCGCAGCTCAAACAAACCTTTTAGCTGTGCTACCATTCTGGATTAAAGAAGAATATGATACAGGAGAAGGAAGTTCAACACTCTTATTTCTAAATCTAAAGTAATTTTTGTTTATTAGTATGGTTGAAATAGATCATTGATGGTCAGCAGCAAAGACATTGGTCAATAAAGTGAGATTAAGTACATAAAGTATTTTTGTGTAATTTAATATAGTTAATTATTACAAGTTTGCATAAAATTCTGAGATTTCATTTCACTGTTTTTATTCATTTTGAGGAATACTAATGTTTTCGTGCAAGTGAGATGTGTAAATGCATGTTCACATGTAGTCTAGAACTACAATAACCATCATTCAACGTGCTGTAACACGGTCAACTGAGGCATAAAGAATTCACAACATTCTATAGTGTTCTCGTTATAGTGTTATGTATATGGCAGATTGGCGCTGCACAACTTCCACTTAGCTGTATTTTAAAGTTATTCCAGGCATCACGGCACACTTTCAAATCCATAGTTTCACTTTATTTCGCAGTCTGGACTACATGCTGTCCTAATGCTAACCAATCAGACATCAGGAACCACCCAAAATGCTACAATAACCAATCAGAAAAAAATGTATATATTTAAGTCACTGCGAACATCGTTTTCATGATCGATTGTCACTGTCACGTCCAAATTACTCTTAACAACAAAACAATTTGATCTGTTCCTCAACTAAAGCTGTTATTTGACTTTAAAAGACTTAGAATGCAGTGCATGAGTCATATGAACATTTGAACTATCATATTTGATATTTTTTCTGATACTGTTATGGTGCATTTTGTAGCTATGACTCTCCAGATTTCATTCATTGTAATTGCATTGGAAAGAATGACCAGTCATTATTTAAAATGTTTCATTTTGTGTTCCACAGAAGAAAGTCATTTGGAATGACAAATGATGACAGAATTTTCTTTTTTATGAAAATACTATATTACTATTATTTGCCTTCTCTTCATGATCTCTCTATCCTCCCTTTATTTTTTAGCTACTCTTTCATGTTTCTGTCTTTGTTTATTTCATATTTTCCCACATTCAGATGAGTCACTGACACCTACAGTCTCTTTTGTGAGCTCTATAACTCTCTTGTTCATTCTCTTTTACTTTCCCTCTTTTTCTGGGCAGCTGCATTTATCCCATTTACTGTTTTATGTTCTTCCTTTGTCTGTCTCCGCCTCAGTCTTTTTCCCTTTCTTTTGTCCAGCTGCTTTCTGTTTGCAGCCTATTTGGTTGGGCAGTTTTTCATCATTTCTTTCTTACGCTTCTGCCCTTTCTGTCCCTCTTCTCTTCTTCTCTGTCTCTCTCATTCCCAGGGAAATGTGTGTGTGTGTGTGTGTGTGTGTGTGTGTGCTCTTGTAACCACAGATAATATTTGAGTAATTACATTGGTTAACCACAGGTGGTCACTGGTTTTCATATTTCCTATGTCTAAGCTTTGTAATACCCCGGATAAGGGAACCAAATGTAACTCTTTACCACACCTGCTAATGGCAGGTGAATAATATGTTTTACTGGGCATAAAAGTGTGTGTATGTTTTTTTCCCCTAATGTGAGGAATATTCCACATATTTGTCACCACATCGAGAAAAAAAAAAATTGCATATAATATCGCTTCCATTTAGGGCTTTAATTATTTAATTTAATTATCAAAGTTTAAAAAATTATAATCCATTATTATCTTTATTTAATTATTATCAAAGACCACCATTCTTAAAATTCAGTTTAAAGTATTCCTAATAAATTTAGGGTTAGTACTCGGTGAGCAGCACTGTAACTAGTTTTGCATTTGACACATGGAGGGTGTTGAATTTGTACCATTAATGGATAAAAAAAACAACACTAACAGTGATATTTCATGTTCTATTGAATTCCACACATTGCAGAATTGTATGGATTGGCCTTTTGAATACAAAGCCTTTCTGATTTACTGATCTACATCGCCATGGTTTTTCTGAAATAGAAAGTTAAATTAACAGATTTCTACGAAAACACTGGAACTTGTTAAAGACATTTGGTTTTAATACGGCTTTCTCTCTTTTCCCTTGTTACAGAGTCTTCAAGAAGTCCAGCCCCAACTGCAAGGTAAGATTCCCCAGAGTGTGTTATAAGGTGGAAACTGGGCTCTTCATTGGTCTCAGTAGACCTTTACCTTTTCCTTTCCTGTATCTCTCTCTCGCTTCTCCTCCCTTATTCTCTATCCGTCTCTCTTGGTGTTTCTCTTTTGTCCTGTTCACTTTTAATTGCCTTTACAAGCGTGTCTTAGACTCTTTCTTAATATATTTGGTTGTTTGTTTTCTTTCTACTTTTCTTTCTTCCATTGACTATTTCTTTATAAGCGCAGTGTTAGTTATCACAGCATTACTTCCTCTATAATCTCTTTCTCCCGGCTTGCATTCGGGCTATTTCCACCCTGCTGCTGCCTCCTACCTTATCTCTCTATCCCCTCATCTCATCTCTCTGTAATGGAAAGCGTTTTACATGTGGAGGATGTGTGTTTGGAGATTACGCCGTCTAGTAGGGTTGTCTTCAGGAAGGGAGTAGATCATCTAGGGGTCAGTGTGGCATGCTTTAGGCTGTTTGGTAAATTGTTTGTCTGTGCGAGTTCCTTGATAGAGGCACTGCATGCTTTTTGCATTACCTCTAGGGTCTTTGTTGTAGCAAGTTTTTGCAAACTTGTGCTGTTTTCCCAAACATGTCTTTGGTTTTCCTCTTTTTTTTAGCTCACAGTATACTTGGGGAAGAGGGACTTTGTGGATCATCTAGATCACGTGGACCCTGTAGGTGAGTCAGATGGGAGTTCCCACTCAAAACATCTTGGGAGTTTTTGGTTGAACCAGTCGACTTCCTTTCATGTCTTTAACATGTATTAGCTCTTCTTGAAGGATTGCGTCTTTGTGGAGGCAGTTGATGGTAATGGACATAGACTGTATTTAATGACGTATTTAATGCTTTTTTACCTACTTACCTGCTATAATGTTCTAGTAACTATATGTTACTATGCGATTTTTGGTTCCTCTTCATATCCCCCATGTTGAAGGAACGTCTCTCACTCCCTGTTGCATGGCAGCCGGTCACAGGAGACTTCATTCTGGGAGATATAGATGTTTCACTCATTACGTTTGTGTGGGGAGATTAGCTCTGTCAGGAGTATTACATTGTAATGGTAATCTTGTACAAGATAACTCTTATAAAGCAGTGTTAATGGTCTCTGTAATTCTATCCAAACCTCTGTGGAGGCTGAAAGAATAAGACATACAATGCTGTTGAAAAGTTTGGGGTCGGTGAGATTTTTTTATTATTTATTTATTTATTTATTTTATGCTCACCAAGGCTGCATTTGTTTGACCAAAATTACAGCAAATAGAGTAATATAATTATAATTAAATATTAATATATACAATTTAAACTGTTTTCTATTTTAATACATTTTAAAATGTAATGTATTCTTGTGATGGCAAAGCTGAATTTTCAGTGTCACAAGATCCTTCAGAAATCATTCTAATATGCTGATTTGGTCCTCAAGAAACATTTATTATTATCAGTGTTGAAAACAGTTGTGCTGCTTAATATTTTTGTGGAAACATGATAGTTTTTATTTTAGGATTCTTTGATGAATAGAAAGTTTAATAGAAAAACATTTATTTGAAAAAGAAATCTTTTGTAACAATATAAATGTCTTTAATGTCACTTTTGATCAGTTTAATGCTTCCTTGCTGAATAAAATATTAATTTCTTTAAAAAAAAATCTTATTGACCCCAAACTTTTCAACAGTATTTATGGTTTATGTGTTCTATGTCTTAAATGTGCAGTTTTACTGTTTTTGTAGAAAGTGGTCAATTGAGAGCTGTCAGATTAAAAATGAATCCAATTAATTACATGATATACTAATCAATTCATCATATAAATCACAATATATACTGAGAATAAATATATGTCCCCAAATAGATAGTTCAAGCTTCAAAGACATTATTCTGGCAGACGAGTAACTCATTAAATAGACTTTACAAAAAGTGGCTTTTGGAGGTTTATGTATTGTTTGTTTTATTGGCTAATCATTGAACAGTTTGTTGTTTGCAGTCCATTTTGCATTTGAGGTTATTTAGGACCGATCACACAGAATGTGTTCTTGTGAGAATTTTTTTTTTTTTTTTTTTTACATTATTTTTACACGTCGTTTTGCTCATGTATTTTATTTTTTTACGGCAACAAGTTAAAGTAGTTCAAATACTGTGCAGACAGTGGACCAATAAATAAATATGTGGTTTTGCAAAGGAAAATTCCTCGTTACTAAATTTTTACAGGCCAGTAGTTATGATTAAACATATATTTTTATTGCGTTATTTAAAAAAAGGCTGTACGAAATTAACGTGTTAATTTGACTGACCCAGTAAAGTATTCTTTATACTGGGACTTCTTGCAGTTTCTCTGTCTTCTTATTCACTTACTGTGTATTTTGTCTGACCTTAGATGGGGTGCTCTTGATTGACCCAGAATACCTAAAAGACAGAAAAGGTAACACATTGATTTACTGTATCTCCAATTTTCTTGTGTTTCTTGCAATATATTTTTTTTAAACATTAATTAATCTTAACCAAAACCATTATTTATTTATCTGTCTCTCTTCTCTTCTGCTCTGTGCCTTTTTACCAGTGTTTGTGACCCTGACGTGTGCCTTCCGTTATGGCCGTGAAGATTTGGATGTGCTGGGCCTGTCTTTCCGAAAGGATCTCTTCATCTCCAGTTTCCAGGCCTTTCCCCCTCTGCCTGAGGAGCGCAAACCGCTCAGTCGGCTACAGGAGAGACTGCTCAAGAAGCTAGGCCAGAATGCGTACCCCTTCAACTTCACGGTGACTCTTAACTTTTAATTTTTCTTTCACTTATACATTTTAGTGCTTGTAAATTTCAGCTGTACATATGTGTTTTAGTCAGTGTATAACTTGAATGAAATAAACAAGCTCCGACAGATGCCAACAGACACAGCACAGATCCGACAAAACCCGACGAAGTGTCTGTTGCCGTCTGTCGGTGGAGTGTGACTTGGCCTTTGCACTGCACAGTAATTAATTATAACTTTACAGACCCAATCAAATTTACTAAAATGTTCCTGTGAAACACTATTAGGGTGTGTCCACACTTGTCATGTTTGGTTCGATTAAAACAAACCCTGGTGGGATTGCTCTGTTAATGCGGTTCATTTGAACATCTGTGAAGGCTGCCATCCAAACTCTGGTGCGCACCAAACAAGCAAAAATGATGGGTCTTGGTCCGCTTCCAAATGAACTCTGGTGCGGTTCGAATGATATATGAACGCAACACGGACCAAAGACATGTAAACAAACAAAAAACAGGAAGATGAGACCCTAAAAATGACAGAATCCTCATGCATATCGGTTTTTCTCGTCATAGTCGCAAGTTTGCCCATCACAGGCATCAGACGCGGGTATCCACACAGTAGATCGTTTGAGTGTGTGACGCTGTTTTGTCGCTGTTTTGACTCCTTTACACATTTCATAAGCTCTTCACGAGTTCCCAGCTGGCCAAAATACCATCATATGCACATTATGCAGGCTATGTACACACAACAAGCACACATCTCAGCACGCAGCATTGTTTTTGATGTTCGGTAAGTTCTGTCTCAAAATAGGCAATACGTCATAAAATCTGACCAATCAGGTTGAGAATATATCCCTATGCCTTTAGGTTCGGTATCTTTTGGTTTGGTGATAAAATTGCCAATCTGAACGCTAATCTGACCAGGACTAAATGTTTTTCTTTTTGTCCGGATCAAATGAACTACAAGTGTGAACGCACCCTTAGATTTTATATTGACATCATGTAAATGATTTTCTTGATTGTGACCAGCTTATTTTGCTAAAGTAGTATTATTTGTTGAAAAGATTCCTCAGAACCTTCCCTGTTCAGTGACTCTACAGCCCGGTCCAGAGGACACAGGAAAGGTAATGACACTAAGCTGACCTTTTCAAAATCGATTTGGTGTTGACTTGCCAGAAAAACTAGTTTGCTTTTTAAAGTCACCATGAAATCAAAATTCACAATTTTTTAATGGAACATTGCAGTCCAGTATTTATTATAAATCATTTATCCATGTACATCATTATTATTTTTCATTCATGTACCATGTTCATGTACCCTTATTATCTTTAATAAAAAAAAACTTCCCCTCCCTCATTTTGTCTCTTCTCTGATGATGTGTTTACTGACATGACAGCAGGACAGCCTGTCACTCATATGACATCACAGCAGTGGCAAACTGCAGCAATTCAACGTGTAATCAATATATCTAATCAATTCCAGATGGACAAAATATTGTCAATGGACAATATCATTCAGATATACGTCACTCAGATATAGTTCGGTAGCAACTTCCGTTTCATGACGACTTTAATGACTGACTATTTGACCAAGCTGTCCTTCAGCTATGGGAACGTACACTTAAATGTGCAACATTGTTTACATTTTTTTTTTTTTTTTTTTTTCCCTCAGTGGTAATATATCTCTGTGTTGACTCATAGGCATGTGGTGTTGACTTTGAAGTCAGGGCATTTTGTGCCAAAACTGTGGATGAGAAGACTCATAAACGGTAAAGTGTCGCTCCTTGTGATTTTCTTTACTTTTTTTAAGTGTTTACATACATGACTTATCAGGTACAACATATTGGAAATATTATTTATCAGTGCAGTGATGTTTGTTAGGATATATACACTACCGTTCAAGGTTTGGGGTCAGTAAAAAAAATTTTTTTTTCAAAGAAATTAATAGTTTTACTAAGCAAGGATGCATTAAATTGATCAAAAGTGACGATAAAGACTTTTATATTATTGCAAAAAAAATTTTTTTTTAAAAATGTATCACAGTTTCCACAAAAAAAAATATTAAGCAGTCAACTCCTTCGAACATTTATGATGATAAGAAATGTTTCTTGAGCAGCAAATCAGCATATTAGAATGATTTCTGAAGGATCATGTGATGCTGAAGACTGGAGTAATGATGCTGGATATTCAGTTTTGCCGTCACAGGAATAATTGACATCAAATAAATGATAGACTTCTTTCTAAAACATTTTACAGACCTCAAACTTTTGAACGGTAATCTACATCTTTACTCAGAGGGAGAAATGTTCTTTGCAATGACAGTACAGCAGAAGTTATGTCTAACTGGCCTCTGCTTAACAGGAACTCGGTGCGGTTGGTCATTCGTAAGGTACAGTACGCTCCAGAGAAGCCTGGGCCGCAGCCAATGGTGGAGACCACACGCAGCTTCCTTATGTCTGACCGCTCCCTTCACCTCGAGGCCTCACTAGATAAAGAGGTGTGAACATACATCTACTGCCCTCTGCTTATCGTTTAATAAATTGTCAAGTTTTGATGTCTTTTTACTCAGCTACTATTGAAATTTCTCTCAGTCAGTTTCATTTTTCAACCAGGTTTACTTTATTTCCTTAGTGTATAATAAAAATCACGCAAAATAAGTATTATAAAGTAAAGAAACAAATATGTTAAACAATGCACAGTTACTAAAAAGTGAAACGTATTGGATTTCCTTCTCCTTTTTAGCTCTACTACCATGGTGAACCTATCAGTGTCAACGTTCATGTCACGAACAACTCCACCAAAACAGTTAAACGAGTTAAAATCTCTGGTGAGATGAACATTTAATCGTTTTTATTACATGTGTTTACAGTAAATGATACAATGCTTTACAAGCTGCAAGTAAAAACACGAAATGTTTTATGTATGTAAATGTTTTAGCTTTTGTGTTTGTTTTTATGTTTTAAAGTTGCCTTTAGAATTGCTGACATCAGTTAGCTTTAATTCTTAAGCTTTCCTCTTCCCCTTTTCCTTTCCTGTTGCTTTTGTCCTGCATTTGTATCTCGTGCACTCACAGATGTTTGCTGTAGATAAATGTTGTTTACTTCACAATGATTCCACTGTTTCATTATTCA
Organism: Ctenopharyngodon idella; assembly: GCF_019924925.1. NCBI lineage: Eukaryota > Metazoa > Chordata > Actinopteri > Cypriniformes > Xenocyprididae > Ctenopharyngodon > Ctenopharyngodon idella. The sequence continues at coordinate 3,401,697 of NC_067226.1, forward strand.
TTTGTGACAAAATTTAAAAATATCTTTGCAGCTTACAGGTGTTTGTACTGAAATATTGCTTTTTCTGTGCTGTGTATCAAAAGTTAGCATGAAATGGTGCTCACAATCTAATTTACTTCCAGATGAGTAAAAAAAGATGTTTAATATATATATTAATATTTACTTAATATATTTACTGGATATTTAAAAAAAAAAAAATCAGGTACACTACAGTTCAAAAATTTGGGACCAATAAGATGTTTTTAATGTTTTTGAAAGAAGTTTCTTATGCTCACCAAGGCTGAATTTATTTGATCAGGAATACAGCAATATTTTGAAATATTATTAAATTTTTTATTCTTAAATATATTTTATTCTAAAATTTATTTACAGTGTCATATGACCCTTCAGAAATCATTTTAATATGCTTATTTGGTGACATTATCAGTTGTGCTGCTTAATATTTTTGTGGAAACTGTGATCGAATTTGTTTGATTTAGAAATCTTTTGTAATGTTATAAATGTCTTTACAGTCACTCCTGATCGGTTTAATGTATCCTTGTTGAATAAAAGCATTCATTTCTTTAAAAAAGAAAGTCTTGACCCCAAACTTTTGAACGATAGTGTATATTATTTTAATTTCATGTTGACTTTAAAGGTACATGAGTATGTGATTGTAACGTGTTTCTATCCTTGTCCGCTTTACATCTTTTCTCAAGTTCACCCTTCAGGTCCTCTTGAGCTGATGTGTTCATTCTGTAGTTTAGTGTGAATGTCAGCTGTCCTGTCTGTGATTTTCTTGTGCGTTTGTTTCGTCTATGCTCCTTCCCGACCCTGGTAACCCTGCTGTGTATCCCTGCTCTCTCCCCACAGTGCGACAGTATGCCGATATCTGTTTGTTCAGCACCGCACAGTACAAATGTCCTGTGGCTCAGGTAGAAGCCGAGTGAGTAGCCCTCCATCCCACTTTCTCCATCTCTGTTCTCTGTCCATCTCTTCAACTCCCTCAAGTTGAGTCCTCCATCCTCTTTTCATAAGATCTCTTCTGTTATCATTTCCCCTCTTCCATTCTGTTTTTTACTTCTAATTTCATCTGCCATCTCTCTTCACGTGCAGCCCGTTTTCCTCTGTGCCTTCATTGCTGTGAAGTAGGAGTGTGTTTAATGCACATCTGACAAATGTGTAGTCAATAGTTTTAAAGTATTTAAAGGGTTAGTTCACCCAAAAATATAAATTCTGTCATTAATTATTCACCCTCATGTCATTCCACACCCGTAAGACCTTTGTTCATCTTCAGAACACAAATTAAGATAATTTTGATGAAATCCAAGAGGTATATGACTCCCCCATAGACAGCAGTTTAACCACCACATTCAAGGTCCAGAAAGTCCACTAAAAACATTGTTCTATGGGTTCCAGGTTCAATGTCAGAATGCCGGCTTATTATTGGCATCACACGCATGCGCCGTGCTGCTCAGGTGAACAGCGTCAGCCAATACTGAGCCGCCGTTTGGACGTAGAACCTGGAAGGACTGAACGTAAACAGCATACGAGAATGACACAGAATAGAAGATATTGTTGAATAAAGTTATTTTGTTTTGTTTTTGATTACAAAAAGTATTCTCATCGCTTCATAACATTAAGGTTGAACCACTGCAGTCACGTCGACTGTTTTAACAAGGTCTTTAATACCTTTCTGGACCATGAAAGTGGTGGTTAAATTACTGTCTATGGACGAGTCATATACCTCTCGGATTTCATCGAAAATATCTTAATTTGTGTTCCGAAGATGAACAAGGGTCTTACAGGTGTGGAACAACATGAGGGTGAATAATTAATGATTAGTTTGGGTGAACTAACCTATTAATGTTTACAGTACAGGCCATATCCTCACCCATTTAATCAAGCTCTGTTGTTGCTAAAGCTGAAGCCATGTTTGTGAAACCAACCACCCTGTGGAAACTTTAGTTCATTCTCGTCTGTACAGCTTTGCTCTTTTCGTGCCAAATACCCTAAAGTTACCCTTGTTAGTAGCTTCAAGTTGGACCGTTCTGTGACCATACAGACTTTACAGTAGCATCCCTCATTTTACTTGATGCCAAATGCCTTGATCCCTTTATCTCGCTGCTGACAGCCCCATGATGGTCAAATCTCGCCTCATAGTAACTAGTTTTTCAATGCTGGTAGGACGACAAAGACTGTTTTTTTCTCAGTGCTACAGGTTACAGATGTGGTTCTTTACTCCCACGACACCTACAGCAAGTCTGTGGGCCGACATTCATCATGGTAAGTCTCATATCTTACCATTCGTTCTGGCTCCCGAGACCCTGAGCCCATCCCTAGTTGTCGATGATGGCTCTTGGACCCTTTTCCATGAGATGAGACAGTGTTGCTACTCTTACACCCCCCAAAACAAGGACTGTAGCTGTCCTTTGGCTTGTGGTCTTGTCCAGAGCTGTTCAATCAACCGCTCTCTGTTGTTTTTTTGCGCTTATCCAGTTGAGGCTAATGAGACCAACTGCTAGTTACTGTTTTGTTAGCTTCCTCCTTGAATGACCTAGGTGGTTTCTCTTTGTTCAGCTTTTATAACTTCCTCTCAGAAAAACAAATCATGTATGGGTAGCATACTAAAGATCCTTGTATATGTCTCTTCCTTATTTCCACTCTCTTTTTCTGTTGTCTTTTCTTTCCTCACCATATGTTCTCCTGATCTTTGCATTGTTTATGTCACCATAAATCACATTTTATGGTTTGTCGAAATACTTTTTCTTACTCAAACAAAGTGCTGCTTAATGATTGAACACATGCAAGGTGCTGTTTGAGATTATGGATTGACACACACACGTCTATTATCTGACAGGGATCACTGAATTAGGTGTCCTTAAATGTTAGTAGTACTTCAACTTTATTTTATTTTAGGTTTTTTAAGTTTTTCATCCAATATTAATTTTAAATTAGTCAAGCTTTATTTCAGTTGACAAAATGTAATAGTTTTCACTATAACAACACCCTCAAATTATCATAAAATGCATTTTGCCACAATTGTCACCATATACATTTATATACATACCATAACCAATTTCTAGTACTGAAGATTAATCATAAAGTTACACAATATAGTCAATGCTTGTTTTTCTGATATGCGTGAAACACAAGACTCACTCTCTTTTTTTTTTTTTTTTTGCCATCTGCAGTGACCAGGTGTCACCCAGCTCCACGTTCTGTAAGGTGTACACACTCACCCCCACACTGAGCAATAACAGAGAGAAGAGGGGTCTGGCTCTGGATGGACAGCTAAAACATGAAGACACCAACTTGGCCTCCAGTACCATGTAAGTGGCCTTCAGCTGACAGTACGTTACATCACATGCTTGTTTTTACGTGCTGGAGCTTTTTAGTGCTTGTAAAGTTAACCCAACCCATGTGTCCATAAACCCTCTAGTAGAGAAACAGTTCAGTATGTTCAGTATGTGTTTCACTATGCTTACAGAGTAAAGGATGTGTCCAATAAGGAGGTCCTGGGAATCTTGGTGTCCTACAGAGTTAAAGTCAAGCTTGTGGTGTCTCGTGGAGGGTGAGTTTGTCCTTTGACACAGAATTACTTCAGACTTTATATTTGTGCAAAATGCCATAACACTTTTTCCAAACGTTGTCTGTTGCTAGTGATGTGTCAGTGGAGCTGCCTTTTGTCTTGATGCACCCTAAGCCCTCCGAACAGCCCAACTCTAGACCGCAGTCAGGTAACATCTCAAGTTTGTTATTTTGTCAACATATCATTCATACACATCACTCATGTATATATGTATGCATGTATGTATGTATGTATGTATGTGTATATACATTGTGTTCCAAATTATTATGCAAGTGACATATCAATAGGATTTCAGTACAATAAACATTCAGATTTAAGTTTTTCAAAGAAAGTGGTTGTTTTATTTCTCATATCTTTTTAGATAACTGGTATCAATCTCAGACAGGTTTGTTAAATAGCTTGCCAGGTCTTCTTAGGTAAATGGAAACCCTACTTAAAGAGGTTGTTCCACATTATTAAGCAAGTCACAGTTCTCATGCAATATGGGGAAGAAAGATGTTTCTGAAGATGAAAAGCATGAAATGGTGCAATGTTACGCAAAAGGCATGAAAACAACTATTATTGTGTAAAAACTGAATGGAGATTATCGAACTATCATAAGATTTGTGAGTGATTTACAGCACAAGAGAACTCGCTCAGATAAAGGCTTATTAAGGACAGTTTCTGTCAAAAAAATTAATTGTATTAAAAGGACAGCTATAAAAAGCCACTGCATTTCAGCCACCTCTAAACAAAGCTCACAAAGAGAAACGTTTACAGTGGGTTTAGAAATACATGAAGACTCATTTTTAAATAGTTTTATTCACTGACGAATGCTGTACTACAATGTATGGTCTAGATCAGTGGTTTTTAAACCTGTCCTGGAGGCACCCTAGCCCTGCACATTTTGTATGTCTCCCTTATCAGACACACCCAATTTAGTTCTTGCAGTCTCTACTAACGAGCTGATGAGTTGAATCAGGTGTGATAAATGAGGGAGACACACAAAATGTGCAGGGCTGGGGTGCCTCCAGGACACTTTTGAAAACCACTGGTCTAGATGGATGGATTTCTGGATGGTTGGTGAGTGGCCACCACGTTCCGACAAGACTGCGACGTCAGTGAGGAGCTAGAGGGTGATGATTTGGGCTGGAATATTGGGAAGTGAGATAGAAGGTCTCTTTAGGGTCTCTGAGAGTGTCGAAATGACTTCTGCAAGATATGTGGAGTCTATAACTGACCATTTTCTGCTATGGTATAAAACGAAGGATAGTGCCTTCTGAAATAAAAGGATTTTCATTCAGGACAATGCACTATCCTATTCTGCAAAAAACACCATAGCAATAAAACTGTTTGAAAATGTATTTCTACACCAACTGTAAACGTTTCTCTCTGTGAGCTTTGTTTAGAGGTGGCTGAAATGCAACTTCACGCACAACTTCCAGCCTGCATGGAGAGGTTCCTGAGACACTGCTTTTGCTGCTCACCAGTGGCTTTTTTATAGATGCCCTTTTAAAACAATTAAAGCCAGGGACACATTTAACAACTAGCTAAAACATTCTAAGACTGGACTAAACACACAAAAACTGTTTCCTTTCATTTAAATACTGACTATAAACACCAACTGAAAGCAACTGGCTCTGACGCGGCACGTTTGGGCATGATCAGTTGTAAGTATCAAATTACATTCATAATCGGCCTTACAATCGTTCAGTGTGTCCCCGGCTTAACTTTTTTGACAGAAACTGTCCTTAATAAGCCTTTATCTGACCGAGTTCTCTTGTGCTGTAAATTACTCACAACTCTTATGATAGTTCGATAATCTCCATTCAGTTTTCGAAAAAAATATTAGTTGTTTTAATTCCTTTTGCGTAACATTGCACCATGTCATGCTTTTCATCTTCAGAAAGATCTTTCTTCTTCCCCATATTGCATAAGAACTGACTTGCTTAATAATGTGGAACAACCTCTTAAGTAGGTTTTCCATTTACCTAAGATAATCTGGCAAACTAGTAATCTAAAAAAGATATGAGAAATAAAACAAACACTTTCTTTGAAAAACTAAAATCTGAATCTTTATTGTACTGAAATCCCACTGATACGTCACTTGCATAATCATTTGGAACACAGTGTGTGTGTGTGTGTGTGTGTGTGTATATATATATATATATATATATATATATATATATATATGTATGTATGTATGAATATAAAAAAATATATATGACAGCAAACATGTTTTAATATATATTTTTTTTATTTTAATTTTTATATTATTAATAATAATAATGCTTTGACACTGTAACTAAATAATCATTAGACTACGCCAATAAAACAAAAACATAATAGTAATAATTATTATTAATAATTAGAGTAATATAATAATACAATATTTTTTATTATTAATGCATACATTATTGATTTTATTATTATTATGTTATATTAATGCAAAGTTGTTTTGATTAAACACATAATCATTTCATTATATATGAATATGTGTATATAAAAATGTGTGGCTGTCAACATGACGCTTGTAGCATGGTTCACTTCTGAGTCATATCAGAGATGTCAAATATAATGTCATATCATGGTGATTTGGAAATTATGTTTTACATGCTTTTCCATTTGCACAGTTTTCCTAATTTTTTTCTAATCTGTGTCCTCCACAGCTGTGCCAGAGACAGATGTCCCTGTGGATGCCAACCTCATAGAATTTGAAACAAAGTGAGTTAGCTGTGTTGTCTCTTTCATAGTGTGGGAATCTTGCTTATGCGTGCTTGCATAACGTAACTCTCGTTTCTTTTTATCTTCAGTAATTTCTCACAGGATGATGACTTTGTGTTTGAGGACTTTGCAAGGCTCAGGCTGAAGGGAATGAAAGATGAAGAGGATGACCACTTCTGCTAACAGCCCCTCCACACACAGACACACACACACACACACGACACCGTGCGGAGGTTGTAAGGAAGGGCGACAGGGGTGGGGTGTCAACCTGCCAGTACTCTCATACCTCTGCTCCACTGTGCCCATCTGATAGAGTGGAGCACTTACTGATATTTTCTGAGCCTCCTTTCTTTCTATCTTTCTTTCTTTCTTTGTCTTTTGGCTCTTTTTCACACCATTTTAGCATCTGTGAGGTGGTCTTTTAATTGGCCTCTGTTTCTCTGGTCATATCAACCACTTCACTAGGGTCCTTATTTGTTAGAAAGATTGAGGGAGAAGGAAAGGGAGGAAACTGATGTTAGATGGGTTATCTAAACATCAATGTATTATTGGTGGGCAAAGGGTCCATTGATTCAGGGGTGATTCTTTCTTTCTTTCTTTCCTTCTTTCTTTCTTTATCTTTTCCTTTATTTTTGTCATCATATTCCCACTTATATATCAAGTGGGCATTAATAGCTATGTAATTATGGTATATGTTCTATGTTATTTCATTGTACAGTACATACACTGTTCACAAACACCATAGGGAACTTGAGTTTGGTGTTAATTTTATTCCACTTTCCCAGACCCATAATCCAATCCATCCAGCAGCTTTTATGTTATAGTTATGTAAAATGTATACATATCATACAAGACTACGTAGTAACACTTTTCTGTGCACTTATAGTGCACGCAATACTCGAATAATTAAGGACGTGGCATTTTTAGTGAAACAGAGTAGTTGGCGAAGTGCATTGGGACACAAGTGTCTGGTTTCTTATTGTAAATTTTAGCATCTATTCCACATGTTGAGTTGTAGAATATGTAAACACTGCTACAAGTCTTCAGTGCGAAATTAGCTTGTAGATACAACGAGAGGACAGGGATACAGGCTCTGTATGTGCCACACACACACACAAACACACACACACACACAATGTAATTCCTCATTATTTGTGCCTGCCAAACTTTATTTGCCAAAATGTGATTTATAATGTTGCTTGTAAGTTAAGCTCGGTTCGGTTGAAAATCACATGCTCATTCTTTGTTTTAGCTGACAGGAACTGTTGATGTAACCATTTGACTGCCAGAAATATTTTGATGATGGTTATTTTAAAATCGCATTTATAGCATGATTTCCAGGAAATTTGACTTTTTATCTTGTTCTCCCAGGATCAGCCCTTTCCTATGACATTCTACATAGTTTACTACTGAACAATGGCAAACTTACTTATGTTACAATGTGTACAAGGAAGTAACATTTTGCAATGAACAAAGTGGAGCTCCCGTTGAAGGACAAAAAGCTATCTCTAAAATAAAGGATTGCTTTGTTTAAAGCACCCATACAACCATGCCAATGTGCATACTTGCTTTAGATGTACCCTTTCATGTGCCCTTCAGTTGAAGAAGTGGTCTTGTCTGTCTTGTCTTGTCTTTTTCTGCAGAATATGAAAACATCATTATTTTATGGGTTTTTTTTTTAAATGGAAATGTCCAGAAACCAAGCTGCAGCGGTAACTGTAGCGCTACCCATTATTCAACACATTTCAGCACTCCATAACACAACAATGTCCTAACTAGATCTATATTATATTGTCATGTTGTGTTTCTTAAGCTATTAATTCTGTTTCTCAACCAGGGGCCCACTAGGGGGCCTCAAGATGACTAAAAATGATTTAAGACAAACATAAAGAATGCATTCAAAAATTATAAAACTTATAAAAATTATTTTAAAAAGTCTTATTTTATTCAACCTCAACCCTCAACTTTTTTTTTTTTCTTTTGAAGAATTATAAGTGTGATTTCTAGACTTAGAAAAGTCATAAAATTGTATAACCCTATTGACATTTGAATAAACATTTTTTGGAGTTATACCAAGCTCTAAATTATTTTATTAGGTAGAAAGTGAGTAAAATTTATCCTTAATTCTTATACAGTAAATCACAAACACATGGTTTAAAGGGATAGTTCACCCAAAAATGAAAATTCTGTCATTATTTACTCGCCCTCAAGTTGTTCCAAACCTGTATACATTTCTTAGTTCTGCTGAACATAAAGGAAGATATTTTGAAGAATATGGGAAACTGAACAGTTCTGGGGCAACATTGACTTCCATAGTATTTTTTTTTTCCTACTATGGAAGTCAATGGTGCCCAAAAGCAGCCTGGTTACAAACTTTCTTCAAAAGATCTTCCTTTGTGTTCAACAGAAGAAAGAAATGTATACAGGTTTGGAACAACTTGAGGGAGAGTAAATGACAGAATTTTCATTTTTGGGTATCTATCCAAACAATCCCTTTAAGTCATGGGATATATTGCTGTGGACAATAAGGGACCTTGAAGTCAAAAAGAATCACAATATCTTGAAAATGAACCTGTTAAATTAACCAGAATCTCCTACTGAAACTTATAGCAAAATCGTCTATTAATATTGTACACATCACTGTTACTAGTATGTCCAGTAAGTCTTGTAAAATCAGGTCACACGGAGGATGTTGTTGATTTACATTTTTTTTTTTTTTTTTTTTTTGAGAGTAGTTTCCTCTCCAGATTCATTCAGTTTAGCACTGTCTACAGTCCAGAAAGTGACTTGCATAATGTGCTGCAAGATATTTAACATTTCATGCAGACTTGCACACTAGTCTCTATTTCTACTCATTCATTTATAATAGTTAAGCCTAGATTTTTACCTCTCTTTTCACAGACGTAACCTGTTTAGATCCACAATGTTTTCTGATGCAGTGTTAATCATATCCTTTATGATTTAGTAAATATTATGAATCTTGTTTACAAAATGTCACAGTGTTCAGTGATTAAGCACTTTATGTGGAGTTGAGCTGTGATGAACATGTGGTTTAACAGATCTGGAATCTCTTCATAGAAATCCAACAGCAAAATGTGCACCTAGTCAGCAAAGTAAGTTCCAAACCAGCTGCAATTACACAGGCCTAATCATCAAATGAGATTGTTTAATATATTAAATTACAAATTGGTTGATACATGCACATTTATTCACTTTGCTCTTAAGAAAATAATGCCTTCTTTTAAGTTTTACATTAAGGTGATCGAGCAAGAACATGCCAACAGTACAACAGGCTACAACATTCCCAAACCCTACAGTGTAGAATGCATGCAGTTTTCCAGCAAAGCACTCACTAATGGACAGAAAAAGCTTGAAATTATCTAATGGAGATGGCCTCACTGCCACAACACTGAGTTAAAATTATAAATAAAAACTATAAATTTTAATACAGACTGTGTAACTATAAAACTATACATTTTAATATAGCCTAATTCTCAAATTAGGCTATATTAAAATGTATAGCGAATAAAGTTACACTACCAGTTAAATGTTGCGATACATCTACTTATTCGATATTCTTAATATTTTACACATTATTAAAATAATAGTAAAGTCATTAAAAAAAACCCAAAAAAAACATTTGTTTAGTGACCAAAAATGTGGATTGTTAATTGAAAAAGTTCCAATCCAGCCCATCAGTTTCAATTATTTTAAAGTTTTGGATTTGTAAAAGATTTGCTATTTTTATTTGTCTATAAATTCAATTCCAAGTAATCAACATTACGATCACAATGTTTTTAAGATCATAAAAACATAAATTCAGTCAAATGTGTCCATACTTAAGGCTGATTATGAATGAAGATAAAAAAAAAATTGACATGAATTGTAATATACTGTATAAGCAATGCCATTTTAATTAAATTGTAAAATGTTATTTTAAAAGATAATAATCGAAAGTACCTGCTGTTTATTTTGTACAGCATTTTGCTGATAACTTCATGGTCTGCCATTTGTAATTCTCAGCGAGTAAAGGCAGATTACATTAGCAAAAGTATGTTTTGTGATGTTCTACACATATCTGCATATACCAGTTAACGTCTGTATGTACTCCATACTAGACGCTGTCGCGACGTGTTGACGTCAACTGAACTATACACTCGTCGCAGGGTTTTCTCGTCATACAGGGTCGCTAAGATGGCTTCAGCGGCTTGGCTGCATGGCCCCAACATAACGCGTTTAACAGAAGGACTAGTGTCTGTCCTAAAGGAGGATAGACCTGAATATCTACCCGCTCTTCTAGCAAACTACCGTGAGCATGGCGTGGTCGGGACTCAGGTAGGATTATAGGTTTCTCCTGCCGGTCTTGTCTACGCTGCTAACGCGCGACGCAACGTAGTACGCGCGCTTCTTTGATTTAAATGGAAGCGTTAGTTTAGTGTTTGTAAATTCATATGTAGTCTTATCCTATATCTTTTTGTTTCATTTGAAAACACAATGAGGACTTTTTCATCTGTCTGTTTATATTAATGGCACTGTTTTTGAATCGTTTTCAGAGCACGGGAGCTGTGGGTGGTCTGGTGGGCATCAGTAATGCACGGCTCGGGTCAAGTAAGACCAGGTGAGTTGTCAGAATAAAACTTATGTCATTTTGCACTCAAGATCTTCCCAGCCCTGCCCGAACAGTCCCTTGCAGTTTTAACGTTTACCCTCGTGCTCTGTTCGATTTCTGGGTACAGCCTTGCTGGTCCGGGTCAAATTGACCCTAATTGGATTCAATACAATTCCCCAAAAATCACACTATGGAGAAAAAAGAAAAAAAAACACAACCAGGTACAAATATTTAACTTTTAATATCAATACTTTTCACACATTACAAACAATACATTTCTGTACTTATGATTTATAAAAATGTTTTTAACCACTGTTTAAGACTAAAACACACACACACAAATAAGTGGGGAAAAGCTCAGTTTAAAGTTCCTAGTTAAAAAAACAACATAAAATATAACCCAAAAAAATGTTATTATTTTGGGTCTATACAGTTGCCTTAGAACATTAAAATATGCGAAATTGACCCACGAACATAACAAATGTAATAGTAATTATGTGTGTATATATCAAAACACATCTGCATGTAGAAACTTTGCATGCATGTTCATGAAATTAAAGGGTTAGTTCACCCAAAAATGAAAATGCTGTCATTAATTACTCACCCTCATGTCGTTCTATACCTGTAAGACCTTCGTTCATCTTCAGAACACAAATTAAGATATTTTTGATAAAATCCGATGGCTCAGTGAGGCCTGCATTGCCAGCAATAACACTCCCTTTTTCAATGCCCAGAAAGCTACTAAAAACATATTTAAAACAGTTCATGTGAGTACAGTGGTTCAACCTTAATATCATAAAGCGACTAGAATACTTTTTGTGCGCCAAAATAAAAAATAGCGACTTTATTCAACAATATCTAGTGATGGGCGATTTCAAAACACTGCTTCATGAAGCTTTGAAGCTTAATGAATCATTTGCTTCGAATCAGTGGTTCGGAGCGTGTATCAAACTGCCGGAGTCACGTGAACTATTGAAGTTTACTGAAATCATGGGAACCACTGATTCAAAACAAATGATTCGTAGCACTTCGAAGTTAACCTATTTGTGTTCCGAAGATGAACGAAGGTCTTACGGGTGTGGAACGACATGAGAGTGAGTAATAAATGACAGAATTTTCATTTTTGGGTGAACTAACCTTTTAAATGAGTCAAAAAATGTCAAGGAAAAAAACAGGCTAACCGCCATTTCATTCAACTCAAAAAACAAAATGGGTCAAACTGACCCCCAACAGTACACGAGACCTAATGTGCATGACACATCTTCAATTATTCCCTTTTTCCTACTTTTATCTCAGTTCTAGTCTATCCTTTTCTGATCAATTCAGTCTAAACTTTGAAATACTTTTATGTTTTAATACTGATGTTACTGACTCCTTAGAATGATGTGTTGCATGTTGTATTCATTTTGGATAAAATCGCTTGCTAAATGAATAAATGTGATGGTAAAATTCAGAGGCTCCGAATGTGATCCCAGACTGCATTTATTTAGAAACCACTGTCATTCTGCAATAACATTAAAGTTGACATCTATTTGCTAAATGCTTTTTAATGATCTCATTGTGGATGATTCATCCATGCATATGGTTTATTTTTAAAGATATTTTAACTTCGCCATTTTTAATCAGATTCAGAACATTATAACTGAATGACTTTTCTGTGGTGATATATGCTAGACTTCTCCAATCATTTAGTCCAGAGGTTTTTAACCATGCTCCTGGGGACCCACTGTTATTTAGAGTTTAGCTCCAACCTTAATCTAACACATCTGAACTAGCTAATTAAGCTCTTCAGGATCACTTGAAAATCACAGACAAGCAGGTTGGAAATAAATTTTTCAGGACAGTGGGTCTCCAGAAGCAGGGTCGAAGACCTCTTAATAAGTCTGTTTAAATCCTGCCTTTTCTTACAATAGACTGCAAGCTTGTATTCAATCTGTCTCCATTCAATTAACAACTGATGGATAGAACCTGTCCCTACCCTACATTTCTTTCTTTTTCAATAATCTGTTTCTCTCTGAAGTACATCACAATATGGAAGAAAAAATCTGTTGCTAATTCCGCTTCATCTTGACTTTAATATGGCTTGGTGATTATATGTATTTCAGGTTTGAGGGTCTCTGTCTCCTCTCTGTGCTGGTGAAGGACAGTTCAAGTGAAGTGTTCCAGCAGCATTGCCTTTCATGGCTGCGAACACTGCAGCAGGTCATTCAGGTGAGAGATGTCTTCATCTTAATAGGTTAACTTAATAGGTCTTTCCTGATTTTATTTAGTTCTGTATGATTTAGTAATTTATCTACTGTTCTTCTCAAACATACAGTCGCAGGCCCCTCTCCCTACCGTGCAGCTTGCTGTGAGTGTGCTGCAGGACTTGTTGCAGTACTCATCCCAGCTGCCAGAGATGGCCAGGGAGGTGGGACTCAACTCCATCCTGGGCATTCTGACCTCACTGCTCAGCCTCAAATCAGAGGTAAAATGCATGCATATCCTTGTCACATTTAGATTAAAATCACTTAAAGTCCCCCTGCAGTTATCCCTTAAAACACATCTTTGATAATCACAATGACGTTTAAGCGTTTTTCCTGTGAAAACAATTTCTTCATGCCTTAAAATAGCTTGTATGTAACTCTACTAAACCTTTGCTTCATTTAGTATATGCGCAGATATACTACCCGATTCAGTCAGTCAACTGTAGTAAACGCTACACAATAGCAAGTGGAAATACTGGTTTTATTCAGCCATATATGTTTGAACCATAAACTGGTTCAGAAGAATACGAGGAAGAGTGAATTATATTATTCATGGTGCTAAGAACCCTCATTTGATACTGTAAAAATATATAACAAAACAGATTTGTTAAACGTAATTTAGACAGTCACGCTAAAAGTTTTATTAAGGATATTTTAAGGCTTTGTATCAGGGGAAAAAATAAATCATGTATGTATGTCTTTTGGAGTCGACTCCCCATCACTAAGTTTTAGTTCAGCGGTGAGTTCTGCACGCTCGCGAATCCTCATTAAGAAAGTGTAGACACAATGTAAGTAAGAGATTCATTGTGCAGTGTAGACATTCTTTATTGATTATAATAGAACATTGTGTACAAGATTGCAAACTGAGATGAGTGACAGCTTTTTTAGTGAAAAGGTCTTTGCACACTTTTTAGGCAATATGTAATCCATTCAGAATTTGAATAAAAGTTGACAGATAACGGTAACATGATTAACCTGTGACTTGACTACATTATCAAACGGCTAATAATGTGTTGCTAATGTTACACAACCATGTTCCCGTTCACAATCTCAGAGTCAGACAGATGCCTTCTAAAAATCAGCATCCCTAGAAATAATGAATGGAAAAGACCCACACGTTGATGGGATTGGTTACATATTTGTGACGGTAGGAATTAGGAGCGGTTTCAAACCGCGTTTTTGGAGACTGTCTTTGGTATTGTTGATTTTTAATTGTACGGTGTCCTTGAGTGTCATGTAAGGCGCCTATAAATAAAATGTATAATAAAAATAACAATACACTGCAGATTTAAGGAGAAAATAGTATTCCGAAGTAGCGTTGACTGATGAATGTGTGCATGGTTTGCCTTAATGCATATTAAAAACACTACATAGACATAAACAACACTTAAAACTTGATTTTCACCACAGGGGGTCTTTAAAATGTAGTCTTGAATCAAACTGAATTTATCTTGTAGCATTGTCATTTAGTATTTCCTAGTTCATTCTGGGCTGGTTTACTCGGTGGAAATTGTACTCTTATGTGCACTACTATTCAAAAGTTTGGGGTCAGCATGAATTTTTTTTTTTTTTTTAAAGAAATTAGCACTTTTATTAAAAAGGACAGATTAAATTGATCAAATGTGACAGTGAAGACATGATGTTGCGAAACATTTCTCTTTCAAATGCTTTCTATTCAATAACTTTATATTCATCAAAGAAAAAATGCCTCAATGTGTCAGTTTCCACAAAAATATTAAGCAGCACAACTGTTTTCAACATTGATAACAAATGTTTCTTGAGCAGCAAATCAGCATATTAGAATGATTTCTGAAGGATCATGTGACACTGAAGACTGGAGTAATGGCTGCTAAAAATTCAGCTTTGCCATCATAGAATAAATTACATTTTAAATAAAATATATTATAGAAAACAGTTTTTAAAATTGCAGTATTTCACAGTATTACTGTTTTTACTGTTATTTTTCTGTTTCAAATAAATGCATCCTTAATAAGCATGACAGACTTATATCAAAAACATTTAAAAAATCTTACCAACCACCAACTTTTGAATGGTAGTGTATATGTGGTTTGATGAAGTGAGTATTGCATTTGTTGTGCCACAAAAAGCATCAAACAAAGCAAACTTTTTGTCATAGTGCCACCTAGCTGCTATGAAAGGAATGATGGCGTGCATGATCTACTACCCGCGGGCCTGTGGATCTCTGAGGGTCAGTATATCCATTGATAATATCTATTTTTTGATGGAGTTACTTTTTATCTGAACATGCTTGCCTTTGTCCTCTTACAGGAAAAGCTTGGAGCGTATTTCCTCTCTAAGATGGACTCTGATAATCCTAAAGTACAAGAGGTTGGTTACATTCAGTTGTTCTGTGTTACTCTGGAAATTAAAGGATAATTGTGGGTAGTTGAATCAAACCTTCTGCATTATAATTTTGACTTTTCTTTATTGATAGGTGGCTTGTGAGTGTTATGGCCGGTTGCCCTGTCTGGGTGGGGTGTTGGAACGAGGGGGAGGTGGGCATAGGGCTGAGGGGTGGACCAATCAGCTGCATTGCCTTCTAGCATCAGCCAATAGCATACTGGGACAGTTATACCAGGGCACAGAAGCAGGTATGTGGTGTGTTGCTGTAATCGGAAAGTTTTTGTTGTATTGAGAGAAAAAAAAAATGTGTTAAGTTCTGTGCTCACTGTTTCAGAAGGGACGGTGCAGTATGAGGGTCCAGGTGTGGAACTCCCTTTCCCTTCCCTGGATGATGTAGACCCACTTCTGATCCTTCAGCTCCATCATCGTTACAAGGCCATTTGTCTGGCTATTAAACACACACTTAGGTAGTGCTAATGTTGTGTGGCATAATTCGTTTTATTTGAAATGCTGATTTTTAAAGTCTTTTGAGTTTAGTGTGTTTTTAATAATGATCTGGGCCATATTATTGATATGTACTTTCCTCTTGTAGCGCTGATCCTGCATCTTCAGTCCGTCTGCCTGTTCAGAATGTTCTCAATTTAGTGTGTCGAGCTCTGGCAGTCAACACGAAGAGCATTGTAAGGCTTTAACTCGCTCTATGTTTTCATGCATCTAAATGATATTGGAGTCGCTGTTCATGATATGATTCATTATACTTGCTTAACATGGATGTGGACACTAACAGAAGGGGTTTGTTCCAGAGTCCAACAGGAGAGGGCTGTCTGAAGCTGTTGGTTTTACCCTCTATACACAATGACACGCTAGAGCTTCTCTCTGCTCTCATCAAAGCGTAAGCACACACACACATTTACTCAGCTATCTAAATTGGGACATTCCATTGACTTCTATTGTTTTTATATACAGCTAGTTATAAATATTATAACATAACCCTAAAAGAAAACAAAACAAAAAGCAAAAACTATTTTTATACCATTTTTGCAAATGAGGATGTCCCCAAAAAACACCTACACCCCAGCGTCTGGCTCTTTACACAAATATATAAGGCCATATATATATATATATATAATTTTTTTTTTTTTTTTTTTTTTAAACTATGAGACATGTCTAAATGCATATCATATTTAAATGTCGGTTTTTGTTTAAATAAACATAAATTTATAACATTTACTGAAACTTGCTGTTAAATGAAGGAGTTTCAACAAACCAATTGAATATTTAACATTAAGGTAACACTTTACAATACATGAAAATACATTTGTTAACATTAATGTATTAACTAACATGAACTAACTATGAGCAATACATTTGTTACTGTATTTTTTTAATCTTTGTTAACGTTAGTTAATAAAAATAGTTGTTCATTGTTCATGTTAGTTCACAGTGCATGAACTAATGTTAACAAATACAACTCTTGATTTTAATAATGTATTAGTAAATGTTGAAAATAACATTAACAAAGAATAATTGCTGTAGAAGTGCAGTTCATTATTAGTTCATGTTATCTAATGTAGTTGGCTAATGTTAACTAATGAACCTTATTGTAAAGTGTTACTAATATTATATTACATGAATTGTGTAATTGCTTGGTTTTTGATTAATGAATTGTATGTCAGTGGTTTTTGGTTAAATGATTTGTGTCCAGAAGTAGCTGAAGTAGTCATTTGTGATGTTTTTTGGTACAGTGTGGGTGGCGGACTGGTCCAGTATAGCAGTGTGCTCACAAGGCTTTTCTCACAGTCTCTGTCTGCATGGACGCCTCTGCCTGAGGCTAGTCTGGGCCAGCAAAGAGCTTACAGGTACTATGGAAACGCCATTGATGACCAAAAATATGAAAATAAAAATGTACACCTTGTATTAACATTCATCTTGGGTAATCTGATAATAGGTTTTTAGATGACACAGTACTATTTGTACATGTTACTAATGTATCTTAATTGTTTCCCCTGTGAACACTTGCGGTCACATTTCGTTGAAGACATCATTTACTATGTCAATGTGTTATTGAAGCAAACAGTATGCTTGCTTACTGTTATTTTAAGTGTTCAGACTTTTATCTGATATGATGTTATATTTTGCCCATAGTGCAGTGCGAGTGGCCGTGTACCGTATCATAGAACTGTGGGTAAGAGTAGGAGGCGTTTCTCTGCTTCAGGGAAGCCCATCCCACACAGAGTTACTGTTCACTCATCTGATGGGTGACATCACGCCAGGATCAGAAGCAGTCAAGGTAAGTTTAAGGGTGTTCGTGTCAAACATCATACAGAAAGTAATTAGTTACAATTAAGGCCCGTTCACACACTATAACTATAATGAAAACAATAAAGATATAGTTCTAAAAATCATTCAAAATGTTAAAAAAGAGCAGAGTCAACACCACAACTATAGCAATAATGGCAAAGAGAAACAATATCATTGGAATCACATGATTCGTTGACGTGATTGGTTACAAGGTAGTTTGTGACATTAGAAACACCAGCGATTTCAAACCGCGGGTTTGAGACTGTCTTTGGTTTACTGCAGTTTTAAGGAGAAAATACTCAGCAATGGTGCTGATTTATGAATTTGCACATGGTTTGTCTTAAAGCATGTTAAAAACACCACATAGACATATGAACAACATTAAAAACTTGATTTTCACCACAGGGGGACTTCAAATTGTAATAATATAAAAACATCACCCCCAAATGTGTCCAATGGCCATCTTTTGTGCATTGTATTGTCAGTCAGTTTTAGAAATTAATACATTAAATTGTAGCCCTGCTTGAAATAGTTCTGTTTCTTTCTCAAACGGTTCTGTCTTTTGCTGTCTAGCTTCGTTCTGGACAACAGTCATCAATGACTGACCTGATTGGTTCTGCTGGCAAGTCAGGTCCTCGTCGGACTAAGGGAATAGTAGATGGAGTGCCACTACAGAGGAAAGGAGATGTGCTAGCCAATCAAGACACATGCGTTGCTGCTCTACGGGGTGAGCACTCAGTAACGATCAGTGAATTTCAAGTTTTATTGGCTGAAATAAACCACATTTGCTAATGTAGAATGCTTCCTTTACAGCATTAAGACAGATAATTTTGACCAGTGGAACTTTGTTAAAGGAAGATCTGCATAAGGTTTGTTCATGTTTGGGTATTGATGTCTTTTAATGTTACATACAAGTATGGAAAAGTTTGTTTTATGTTGTTGTTCTAAATACACCCTTCCTTGTTAGAGGATCCAAGACCTGGTGGTGCCTCTGTGTGTGCGTCTGCAGCAGCAGGCCCACTGTGTGCTGGAAGTCGGTGCTGTCAGTGGACAGTATGGAAGCCCTACTCCTCGCAGAGAGCTCTACCGCCTCTTACTGGCACTTGTGCTGGTGCCCTCTCCCCGTTGGCCTCCTTCCCTCTCCTGCGCTGTTTCCATCTTCAGCCACGGCCGGCGAGATCGCAACATCATGGTCAGTGAACATCCTTGGTCAGAACTTGGGGTTGAAAGTAGTAATCTTGCAGTCTACAGAAAACCCTGTCCATTGAATCTAATTTATCAGAGCATAACATGCTAAATCTTATACACAATCACAGATTGTCTTCCTGGTAAGCGATGGAAGCATTGTGTGCGTCTTTAAGGGCAGATTTATCAAAGGTTTTATTATCTAGTGTAGACCATATACAGAGGCCTTAAAGGGGTGGTTGATTATGATTTCACTTTTTTTAACTTTAGTTAGTGTGTGATGTTGATGTTAGAGCATAAATAACATCTGCAAAGTATGATGCTCAAAGTTCAAAGCAAAGAGAGATATTTTCTTTTAAAGAATTCTGTTTAAGGACTACAACAAACGGCTGGTAGGGACTACAATGAGCTTCTTCCTGGGTTGGTGACATCACTAACCCTAAAATTTTACATAAATCCACCCCCCGAGAACATGCAACAAAGGGGTGAGGCCATGTTATTGCAATACAGTACATAACACAAATGCAATAGCATGTCATAAAAGCAACATGACAAGTTATAACCGTAATTAAACTGAACTGTACCTGTTCTGTCTTCATGCAGCATATATTCTCTGGCTCTTACAACAGTTCCCACACAAGCGATTTATAGATTATCATTACAAAATATGCTAACCAATGATTTTAAGATAGTTAACTCCACATCAGCTACATAAATTCATCAACTAAACATTCAGAAACGTCCTGTTGCATTCTACATGTCACTTCTTGAGTCTCGCCATCATTGTCCGACTTTGGTTTGAACGTAAAAGGCTGAACAGTGAGTCTGCATGAAGTAACATTAATCGGAGCTGCTAACACAAGCTCCTGAAACTCCACCCTCTTTGAGAGCAGCAGCTCATTTGCATTTAAAGGGACACACACAAAAACGGAGCGTTTTTGCTCACCCTCAAAAAGTGACAAATTTAACATGTTATAAAAAACTATCTGTAGGGTATTTTGAGCTAAAACTTCACATACACACTCTGGGGACATCAGGGACTTATTTTACATCTTGTAATAGTAGCATTATACGACCCCTTTAAAGGGGACCTATTATGCAAAATTCACCTTTGCATGGTGTTTGGCTATAAATGTGTGTTGGTAGTGTGTGTACACAACCACTCTATAATGATGATAATCCAACCTCTCCTTTTTTTTTTAATCCCCATAAATCATAAGCAGTGTCTCAGAACAAGCCGTTTCCAGATCCCTGGCAGTGTGACGTCACATTAGCCACAGGCCCCGCCCACGAGGGGCTCTATCGGGAGAGACTAAATAACAACACCGACAATCGTTGCCAAGGGACATTCTAAAACGCGTAACGTGGCTTAATGTACTAAGACAGTGATATTAACAGACCAAACTCACTATACATCATACTAATAAAGCATGTAGACCTACAAAAAAAAAATCAGAGTCCTGAATGATCTCAACGCGTTTAATAACACGTTAAGCCTTTTCCTCCCATAGAAAGCCGTTATAAGAAAATGCTTAATATGGCTTAATGTACTAAGAAAGACAGTGATATTAACAGACCAAACTCAGTAAACATCATACTAATAAAGTAAAGCAGTTGAGCCCATAATGTGAACGCAACATGTTTAAATTCACGAGCGTTTTCCTCGCATAAACTGTTGAGAAACGTTTCTTAATGTAGCCTACTAAGTGATATTAAAAGATCAAATTCGGCACAATTACCACAATTTTTCTGTATATTATGCTTTATTATAGTGTTTACTAGTGTTGTCAAAAGTACCGGTACTTCGGTACCAAGTCGGTACTGAAATTTTTGAAAATGTGACGATACCAGCATTTCTGTAGTACCGAGAATCCGGGTGTATTCGGTACCCACTGATAGAGCTGTGCCAGTATTTACTTGAATATGACACGAGTGAAGCACAAAGCTTTGTTTACAAAAGAAGTAATAGGTTAGCAAATAAATGTGACATCGCAGCCATGGAAACATTTTGGTTCATGCCGAATGAGAGAGGTAGGTGAGTCCATAAATAAAAGCTTTGTATTCTGTTTTGCGAATCACGATCTGGTCACCCGATAAGCAGAGAATTTAACAATATTCCATTAGTTATTCCACTGAACATGGAATATCTGTTTCTTTTCCCAAATCTTCACTCACGCAGGGGATTATAAACATTTCTTCCTTTCGTTCGCTTTTAGGCCTATTATAGGCTATTCGCATTCTTTACTGTGGTAAAGTAGAAAAAACACCGTAGGCCAGGAACCTTTTTGCTTGCACGTCAATTTCTATTTAACACAGCTTGTGCTTGTTATTAGACTTTATAAGGCGCGTCAAGTTTATTTGTATAGCGCTTTTCACACACGCTGGTGATTTTTACTTTCGCTTTCCCTGGCAGCGCTAAATCAAATATAGCCTGAATGTGTGAAGATAAAACTCGCTCTTCAGACATTTTACAACAAGTGTCATTTCTTTGTAACATCAGGAGATAACATGAAGATATTATTAAAGCGAAATGGTCTCTTTCTTGCTGCTTTCCTGCTCCCACATCCCTCTCAAAGAGCAGAGCAGTAGGCTATATGACGCATCTTTGTGTAGAAATAAAAAACGAATGTTTTTTTTTTTTTTTTTTTTTAAATATTTAACTTTATTATTTAGGTTACCATTATTTACCGATATTTATTTCATAGTTTTACAGGCTGTAGTGTGTCATTTCATTGAAGGAATAGCTAAAATAAACGCGCGTCTGTTACAGCGTCTGTTGTTTTTTTTTTTTTATATATATATTTCAAAATTTATTTAATTGAGGTGTATATATACACACACACACACAAACATACACACAAGCTCCAAATATTTATATGTATGATTACCATATTTAATGTTTTTAAAATAGGCTATATAAAATAGTAAAATAGTTCCAACAGATTTTGCTGCAGTACCGAGAACCGTAAAATTTTTATTGTATTGGTACCGACTACTGGAATTTTGGTACCGTGACAACACTAGTGTTTACTAAGTTT
Organism: Ctenopharyngodon idella; assembly: GCF_019924925.1. Classification (NCBI taxonomy): domain Eukaryota; kingdom Metazoa; phylum Chordata; class Actinopteri; order Cypriniformes; family Xenocyprididae; genus Ctenopharyngodon; species Ctenopharyngodon idella. Next base: position 3,423,714 of record NC_067226.1, read on the forward strand.
GGTGTTTTAATGGCACTGTCTTTTTCTTGATGGGAGGAAAACACGTGTAATTAAATGTGTTTCGTTCATATTCTGGGCTCATCTAACCAGTCTATGACTCAGTAGGCGAAAATATTATTATTTTTACAATAATAAGCATCAGAACTGTAATAAAAGTGGAGTGCAACCTTCCTTAGCAAGTATGACTGAGCTCTCGCATTTTACGGGTTTGTGGGTTTGTAATTCAGCCGCAGCAGAATTGTTCATATGCTTCTAATGATTTAAAGGGTCTGAATTCTTGCATTGTGTAGGCACTGATTCCATATAAACCAGGTAATTGACGATGTCAGGGTATGTGACAGGTGTTGGTGCTTCTGGGTCTTTCGCAGGTCGCACGGGTCGATGCTTTTAAAGTCAAGCATTTTCTCGAAATGACGCTGCTTTGGCGGTGTTATTTAGTCTCTCCCGATAGAGCCCCTTTCCTTTCACTTTCTCCTCCATGTATTCCCATAAAACTGCGCAAAATGTATTCATTAAATTAATCTTACCATTATTTACCGATATTTATTTCGTAGTTTTACAGGCTGTAGTGTGTCGTTTCATTCGGGCTCGCTGAAGAAGTTACCATAGCAACGGATAGCGTATCCTGCTAATATGGCGGCGCCTTCCCGAAATGCAACGCGGAGTGAAAACATCGTGACATAACTGCTCATTCTCTATAGTGCGTCCTAACTGAATCCTGACACCGGAGAACGAGCTCTTGAAGCTCCGCCCTCTTAGGCCAGCGTAGCAGCTCATTTATATTTAAAGGGCACACACTGAAACGGCACGTTTTTGGTCAACTCCAAAGCGTGGCAATTTTAACATGCTAAAAAAATTATTTGTGGGGTATTTTGAGCTAAAACTTCACATACACACTCTGGGCTTCTGGAGTCGTTTTTTGTGAGAATTTTACTTCCGCATCTGAAAAATGCCAAATCGGAAGTGGCGTAACAGGAGGGAGTACGGTCAATATAAACAATAGGAAAACAATGGATCGCAATGACAGTTTGGACACTGAGGAAATTGGAAATGTTTATTCATACGCGTATAACAGACCACAGCCATAATTAGCCTGCTATGCAGAGACAGGCCAGGATTAGACACAATAACGGTCAAAAGAGACAGATTGAGCTGTGGTGTGAGGAGAACCAGTGGAGAACAGGGCAGGAGACCAGTGTTAGCTTGTAGATAATACATTAGCTAACGATATGTAACGCTGTGCTCAGATCACAATATGGTACAGATTATTATCATGTATCAGGCAGTTGGAAAACTAGTATTTGTCATCTAGGAGTATTGATTACTAATAACAGAAACTAATAAGCTTTGATCAGGCATGTCACACTCGTTAATATCAAAGACTATAGAATAACACTAAAGGGACTTTGGTTAATATCCGTCCACACTAACGTTACGTGATACAGCGGTTTCTCATCACGACTGATTTGGTAGTTAGCAAATGAAGAAAGAAAAAAAAAAAAACAAGACTTACGGTGCACAATCCACAGACAGTATAGTGTTATTGAATGTGTTTCATGTTATCCTTTATTCATTAATTCTGTGTTGTTTGTTCTGTGCCCATTCACTAATAGTGTGAGGATGCATATGATGTCGTGAATATGTAGTTGAGTGAACTTGAATGTACATACATGGCATGAATCAAATTGGAGTATTTACATTACCAGCAAATAATTCAAAACTTTTGTGTGAGTGTGAGACTGTATGCATTTCTATACATAATTTGTATTCATCAGTGTTGAAATTGATTCATGTAAAAACGGTGAAGCATTGCGTGTGTAAGTTTATTCATTTAATATCATAATTTACAGTAGTACTACAATGTTGAACGCCATCATATCACCGAGATGATAATCCTCCGGGCTAAAGTGAATGCGTTTTTCGTAGCAGATGCAGAAGTGAAGTCCCGTCTCTTCACCTGCACAAAGCGCACCCAGGCACGGAAGATAGCACCGTCCTTTTTCTTGTTAGTAAACCTGTGGACTCGATGTCCTGACAGGCTGGAATTTGTGCAACCTCCGCAAACACAATTTGCCATGACAATGATAAATTAAAATACAAAAAAAAAATTTTACCTGCAATATGCACTTTAAGTCACATCTAAAAAGATACAAAATATCAAACCAAGTGGCATCTACAAACAAATATTGCTAGAGCTTTTCTCAGAATTCACTTGTCCAAGCCACTTTTTCATGGTGCATGTAGTCAGTTCCCATCAGGTTCATTCAGGTGTTTCAGTAGAATTACTACTAATTATTACTCACATTAACTAATGAACATGTTCAGTCTGACAACCAGAAGAGTCCAAGACATTTTGAACAATGTAATTGAATCATATTTTGAAATCTAAAAATTTTTAAACTTATTTTTTATAAACTTGTATATTTATAGCACGAATATATATATATATATATATATAATAAAAATAAAGTGTGTGTGTATATAAAATAATTTATGCATATATATGTATATATGTGTGTGTGTATTTTAAAAATACATTTGTAAATATTTAATTGTTCCTTAATACATTTTGGGAATACAATAGACCTTTATCACAGCGGAATTGATTACCGGAAGTGCTCATCGAAGCAGTGTGATATTAACACCTAGTTGAATAAACGCCTCTTAATAAGCAATCTGCAGGATAATTTCAAAATCCAGACATTTTCAGAGACAGGAGAAGAGATATTCTGATGATTGCTGTGTACAGAATTTAGAGACTTGATGAATGAGATCAGAATGAACATTTATTCATTTGAATTAAAAATTTTAATCATTATTCTGCATCTTTTATTGAAAATCATTTCGCTGTATGCAATTCACAACATTTGTCAATTTATAATATTCAAAGCAGTCGCGCTGTCAACGCATTTCTGATTAAGATTACTTAACACATCATTACATTTCTTTAAGCCAGTTAAGGCGCATTAATTTTTTTTAAATACTGCTCTTATGAAAATTAACCATGGTTTCACTACAAGTTAAAAAAAAAAAAAAAAAGGTTATAGTTAAACCATGGTAATCACAAATCAACCATAGTATTTGTAGTAAAACTGTGGTAATACAAGTGATAATCAACCCATGAATTGGAAAAAAAAAAACATGGTTACTACTTTTTTTTTTTTTTTTTTTTTTTTTTTTTTTAATAATAATAAAACCATGGTTAATTTTCGTAAGGGAGCTCATCAGTCAAATTCATCTAAAAATGTAAATTCAACAGGTATTAAATACGATCAGTAAGAGAAAAACACTGTCAAAGATGAGCACTGGACTGCGGCAGGTTAGTTGGGAAATACATTTATTTATTATTCAGAATGCACATTTAAGGGAAATATAATTATAGGAACATTTCAGCAGGTTGAAGATAGGAGATGTAAACATCCTCAGTTTGGAAATGCGTAGGTCTTCTACACAGGATTCAGAGGATTCAGCCATTAGTTTTGATTGCATTGCGATGGGACCGGAAATAGCGATACACTGCTTCACTTACCGGAAATAGGAAGTGTGATAAAGGTCTGTTACAATTTTGCAGCTTATGTAGCAAAAGTTTACTGAAGAAGTGCTTTTACACACACATACAGGTTTGTTTTGCTATCTTAGTGAGGACATTGCACAGACTTCCATTGATTTTATATCATGATATTTTCTATCACCTAACCCAACCCCAAAGAATTTCACAATATAAGTGAGGACATTTGGTCCTCACATGTATAGTTAAAACACACACACACACACACACACACACACACACACACACACACACACACCAACAACAAACAAACAAACAAACAAACAGTGGCCTGCTAATCATCCATTAGAAGTTTACAACAGATGTCCCATATTTTGCTTGTACACGAGAAAATGCTACACAAGGTTGAACCCTGATTATTCTTTGTCATCTAAATGTTATCCACCAGAGGGAGTCTCACTCTAGTGGTCTCACTTTTTTGTTGATTTACAGTATGTCCCAGCTAGTTTCACATCATTGTTGTGACTCTAAATGCATTGTGCTATTGAAAGCAGAAGCGCTGAAAAAGGAGTTGAGTAAATGCATGTTGTAATAAGAGGCTGTTGAAATCATTGACACAAGGTATTTCAGGAGCACTTTACAGTAAAGTTTAACATTTAATGTGTTAAGAGTCATGAACTAAAAATGAAAAACATTTTACAGCATTTCCTAATATAGGTTATTTATAAATATCCTATTGTTCATTAATATTTGTTCATAATACCTTTTAATGTTAATTTATACAACTTAATGTTAAATGTTGAATTAGTATATGTAGACATTTTAAAGGATTTATTAATCTAGATCTGAATCTAAATCTAGACAATGCCGTTCATTGTTAGTTCATGATACGTAATGCAATTAACATTTTTGTGGAAGTGGTAATACTTTTTCATGATTTTTTTGTTTTTAATAGAAAGTACAATGAACAGCATTTATTAGCATTTATTAAATTTATTTATTAAATGGAAATCTTTTGTAACATTATAAATGTCTTCACTGTCACCTTTTGATTAATTGAATGCATCCTTGATGAATAAGTATTTCTCTTTTTTTAATCTTACCACAAATGTTTGAATGGTATCATTGTTACCACAAACATGTTATGCAGCAGAAAAGTTTGAATCATATTAGAATGATTTCTGAGGGATCATGTGACACTGAAGACTGGAGTAATGATGCTGAAAATGCCAACACTGGGAAAAAATTGCATTTTTAAATGTATTAAAATAGAAAACAATTATTTTAAACTGTAATATTTCACAATATTACTGTTTTTACTGTATTTTTGATTAAATACATGCAGCCTTGGTGAGCATAAGAAATTTTTCAAAAACATTATAAATGCTTTCAAACTTTTGACAGATACTGTAGGTCTTAAAACCATGATTTGTAAAATCAGTGTTGTAAAATCCAGCCCTTTGTGTACTTTCCAGTTTAAACAATTTAATGGCATATTAACCGTACCTGTCTGAACACGCAAACAGATTTTAAAAAAAGTCTTAAAGTATACAGTGACTGACGTACACTGACATTCATTTTGACAAAGTATATTTGTCCTCTTATGTGTCTGTTTGCTTTCACTGTGAATGCTCATTCTGGGTGGTGTAGTGGCTATTAGTTTCTAATGACGCAAGAGACTGTAACTGGAGACAGTGTTTCATGTTTACAGAGGTGTACAGAAAAGTAGTGAGATGTTAAAAAAGAAACATTACGCCTGGCAAACTGGTTCTTTTATTGTTTCCAAGGATAAATTTAGCCTATTTTAACACTAGAATAGAAACTGCAGAGTGTGGCCCTGCCATAGACCTGCCTCTGTCTGTGGTTCATCACACAGTTATCATATTTCTCCATCTGTCTAACATGTGCTCTGTTTAAAAAAAAAAAAAGTATAGTTCAGCCAAAAAAAGGGAAGTTCTGTCTTCATTTATTCACCCTCCTGTTGTCCAAATCTTGTTTGATTTACTTTCTCCTGCATGACACAAAAGAAAGTATTTTGAAAATTGTGTATTTTTTTGTTTTGTTTTTTTTTTTATTTTTTTTTGTCTGTACTAAAGTTAATGGGGTCCAATGTTTTGGACCCCAGCATTCTTCAGAGACATCATGACATGGCATGAGTGTGAGTAAATGAGAGAATTTTTGTTTTTAGGTGGACTATTCCTTTCTCAGTTACTGTTACTCTTTGAACAACGGTGATATTGTCTCATTCATTATGTGTTGACATAGTCAAATTTGTACTGACTTTGGAAAATGTGACCACTGACATTTCCTGTTTTTTTTTTTTTTGTTTGTTTTTTTTCTCTGTGTATTTCTACAGGTATCGTCATTTTGTGCTGAGGCTCTGACCATATGCAACACCCTTATTCATCCTCGCACACCCTCAATCTCTTTCCCTCTCACCCCTTTAACTCTCAAATCAACCGCATCTGCCCCTGTCCTTGCCTCTGGCCAAAACCCCTCATTGACTATCCCTACCCTCCTTGGTGGAGCCACAACAGGGCCTTCTTTCCCTGCCAGGCATCCCATGGGCTTAGGCCCTGCTACCCTCCTTGGCTCTCTGGAGAACCATCTACCTTTGGCTCCTCCGGTTCTTCCAACTCCAGCATGCGCTACAGCCACCCCAGGCGACCTGCTGCTCTCTCCGGCCCAACCGGGTGAACTAGCGGGCCTCGGAGCCCCCGAAGGCCAACGACAAGTTTTTGTCCGCTATGACAAAGAGGAGCCAGAAGATGTGGAGATCTCTTTGGAGAGTGATTCAGATGATAGTGTTGTCATTATGCCAGCAGGTATGATGATGGAGATGCAAGATGGAGCGGCAAATGCACAATCGCTGTCCCAGCCAGCGGTATCTGCAGTAGGTGGCCTGCAGCCCTCCATCCCAGTAGTGGGTGAGGTTGGATCGGTTGACACCTCGCTACCTAACGAGCTGCCCACCTCCATTCCCCATCAGATTCTGCCAGCTAATGCTAATAACATTAATTCTTTCCCTGGACCAAGCCAGACAGCCCAGCTTGTGTCTCTGGTGCCTTCTCTAAACTCAACTACAGCTTCACTCTCAGCATCACCTGCCGGTCTTGTGGATTCACTGACGGGTGGTCCACAACTTCAGCAGATGTTGATGCAAAATTCTCCAGGTGGGCAGCCACCAACGCTGGGCTTGTCTTTACAGATGCAGCTTCAGAACCAGATTGCTCAGACCAGCCGTCAGATCCAACAGCAGCCTCCAGGCAATGACGTGGACCAGCACGTCATCAACATCAACAGCTCAGATGAGGAAGAGGAGGAGGAAGAGGAGCTGGAGGATGATGAAGAATTAGGAGAGGAGGAAGAAGAGGAGGAAGGGCTGGAGGACGAAGAAGAGGAAGAGGAAGGCAGCGAATTCATGGATGACGAGTATGGTGAGGGAGAGGAATTTGAGGAATATGATGATGACGAGGGTGAGGGTGAAGATGAGGATGAAGAGGAGAGTGAGGAGATCCAGCAATTGGAGGGAGACGACGACAGAGGGATGATGGGCGAGGAGGCAGAAGTCATGTTTGCGGCGGCGGAGGAGCAGCAAGGGATGGAAATGTTCTGCATGGAGAGAGAACGAGAAGTAGAAGCAGGGATTGAGGAGATGGAGGGTGTGAGGAGTGTCTATGCAGATGACAGGATCAAGGAGAAGGGGACCTTGGAGGAAATTGAGAACATTGGAGCGGTTGAGAGAAACGAAGCTGTGGTTGGCAAGCAACAAATAGAGACTCTTGTAATCGGTGAAGATGCAGAGGGCCATGAAGAGGACACCACAGTGGAGGCGGTTGAACCTGAAGTAAGAACATGTGAGCAGGAACTGGCCAGGCCAGAAGATCCCGAAGAAGAAGCTGGGCCATCACAACAGGGTCAGGAATTGACTGTAGAGGGCGAAGTTCGAGAGCAAGAAATGGAGTTACAGCCTGAAGACAAAACTAATCAGAGCGCATCATCCACGACCGAGCAAGAGGTGTTACAGAGTGTAGATGAGACCGTTGAGGAACAGAAAGAGAGCAGTGAACAGGGAGATGATGCAGATGCAAGAGGAACAAAGAGGAAAATGGAGGATCGTGAGGAAGGAGAGTCTTCTGAACAAGGCGTTGAAAAGAAAAGGGTAACCTTGGTCCAGATTTCTTCCTCATACATTATATATATATATATATATATATATACACACACATACACACACACACACACACACACACACACACACATATATATATATATATACACAGTGGGTACGGAAAGTATTCAGACCCCCTTAAATTTTTCACTCTTTGTTATATTGCAGCCATTTGCTAAAATCATTTAAGTTCATTTTTTTTCCTCATTAATGTACACACAGCACCCCATATTGACAGAAAAAACAGAATTGTTGACATTTTTGCAGATTTATTAAAAAAGAAAAACTGAAATATCACATGGTCCTAAGTATTCAGACCCTTTGCTCAGTATTTAGTAGAAGCACCCTTTGATCTAATACAGCCATGAGTCTTTTTGGGAAAGATGCAACAAGTTTTTCACACCTGGATTTGGGGATCCTCTGCCATTCCTCCTTGCAGATCCTCTCCAGTTCTGTCAGGTTGGATGGTAAACGTTGGTGGACAGCCATTTTTAGGTCTCTCCAGAGATGCTCAATTGGGTTTAAGTCAGGGCTCTGGCTGGGCCATTCAAGAACAGTCACGGAGTTGTTGTGAAGCCACTCCTTCGTTATTTTAGCTGTGTGCTTAGGGTCATTGTCTTGTTGGAAGGTAAACCTTTGGCCCAGTCTGAGGTCCTGAGCACTCTGGAGAAGGTTTTCGTCCAGCATATCCCTGTACTTGGCCGCATTCATCTTTCCCTCGATTGCAACCAGTCGTCCTGTCCCTGCAGCTGAAAAACACCCCCACAGCATGATGCTGCCACCACCATGCTTCACTGTTGGGACTGTATTGGACAGGTGATGAGCAGTGCCTGGTTTTCCCCACACATACCGCTTAGAATTAAGGCCAAAAAGTTCTATCTTGGTCTCATCAGACCAGAGAATCTTATTTCTCACCATCTTGGAGTCCTCCATGCGGGCTTTCATGTGTCTTGCACTGAGGAGAGGCTTCCGTCGGGCCACTCTGCCATAAAGCCCTGAATGGTGGAGGGCTGCAGTGATGGTTGACTTTCTACAACTTTCTCCCATCTCCCGACTGCATCTCTGGAGCTCAGCCACAGTGATCTTTGGGTTCTTCTTTACCTCTCTCACCAAGGCTCTTCTCCCCCGATAGCTCAGTTTGGCCGGACGGCCAGCCCTAGGAAGGGTTCTGGTTGTCCCAAACGTCTTCCATTTAAGGATTATGGAGGCCACTGTGCTCTTAGGAACCTTAAGTGCAGCAGACATTTTTTTGTAACCTTGGCCAGATCTGTGCCTTGCCACAATTCTGTCTCTGAGCTCTTCAGGCAGTTCCTTTGACCTCATGATTCTCATTTGCTCTGACATGCACTGTGAGCTGTAAGGTCTTATATAGACAGGTGTGTGGCTTTCCTAATCAAGTCCAATCAGTATAATCAAACACAGCTGGACTCAAGTGAAGGTGTAGAACCATCTCAAGGATGATCAGAAGAAATGGACAGCACCTGAGTTAAATATGAGTGTCACAGCAAAGGGTCTGAATACTTAGGACCATGTGATATTTCAGTTTTTCTTTTTTTAATAAATCTGCAAAAATGTCAACAATTCTGTGTTTTTCTGTCAATATGGGGTGCTGTGTGTACATTAATGGGGGGAAAAAAATGAACTTAAATGATTTTAGCAAATGGCTGCTATATAACAAAGAGTGAAATTTAAGAGGGTCTGAATACTTTCCGTACCCTGTGTGTGTGTGTGTGTGTGTGTGTGTGTGTGTGTGTGTGTGTGTATGAATGTATGTGTATATGTGTGTGTGTATATGTATGTGTGTATATATACAGGTGCTGGTCATATAATTAGAATATCATCAAAAAGTTGATTTATTTCACTAATTCCATTCAGAAAGTGAAACTTGTATATTATATTCATTCATTACACACAGACTGATATATTTCAAATGTTTATTTCTTTTAATTTTGATGATTATAACTGACAACTAAGGAAAATCCCAAATTCAGTATCTCAGAAAATTAGAATATTACTTAAGACCAATACAAAGAAAGGATTTTTAGAAATCTTGGCCAACTGAAAAGTATGAACATGAAAAGTATGAGCATGTACAGCACTCAATACTTAGTTGGGGCTCCTTTTTTTGCCTGAATTACTGCAGCAATGCGGCGTGGCATGGAGTTGATCAGTCTGTGGC